>NC_041391.1:321123037-321132844 GCF_002162155.2 Triticum dicoccoides
GGCTGGGCCGACCAGGCTGGTTGCGGTCCAGGAGGCAGGGGTTGTGGCCGTGCGGGTCGGTTGGTGGCCAGCTGGGCCAGTCGGCCCAGTCGGGGGAAGGGTTTTTTCTTCTTCTTCTTTCAGTCTTCTGTTTTTTTTCCTTTTGTATTTTCTTTATTATTTCTTTTTTGTTTAAATTCATTTAAAAGTATTTAGGCATTTTATAAAAATGTGCTTACTTCACCATAATTACCGATGCAATATTTGGCAACCCCCGAACATTTTTGTTTTGACTTTTGAAAACTTTGGGTGTTTGTCGCTAATTCATTTTTGAATTTCAATGTTTTTTGAACTACCACTTGATTAGCAACAGTAACGTAGATGACATGGCATCATTAGAAGAGTTTTACTGTAGCATAATTATCCGGGCGTTACAAATCTCCTCCACTACAAGAAATCTTGTCCCGAGATTTAGGAGGTAGAAGGAAAGAGTGCGGGGTATTCATCACGCAGAAGATCCTCTCGTTCCCAAGTGGCCTCATCTTTAGAATGGTGCGACCACTAAACTTTGAGGAACTTGATCGCCTCCTAACGTGTGCGGCGTTCAGCTTGGTCGAGAATGCGAACCGGATGCTCCTTATCGGAGAGGTCCTGTTGCAATTCGAGCACTTCATGATCCACTCCTCGGATTGGGTCCTTGAAGCAACGATGTAGCTATGACACATGGAACACATCGTGAACCTGAGAAAGGTTCGGCGGAAGCTCCAGTTGGTATGCCACTTTTCTACGCCTTTCGAGAATAGTGAATGGGCCAATATAGCAAGGAGCTAGTTTGCCCTTGATCCCGAAGCGGTGAGCACCCTTCATTGGTGTAACTCGAAGATATGCCTTTTCGCCAGGTTGATAGACCATGTCCTTATGTTTACGGTCATACTGACTCTTCTGACGCGACTGAGCAGTCTTGAGATTCTCGCGAATAATGCGGACTTGTTTTTCGGCATGTTGGATAATATCCGGACCGAAGAGTGGACGTTCCCCATTTTCTGACCAGTTCAGAGGGGTTCGGCACTTTCGACCATATAACACTTCGAAGGGGGCCATCTTCAGACTAGCTTGATAGCTATTATTATAAGAGAACTCAGCATACGGGAGAGATTCCTCCTATTTCTTCCTGAAGGAAATAACACAAGCTCGAAGCATGTCTTCGAGAATTTTGTTAAGACGTTCAACTTGCCCTTGCGACTGCGGATGAAACGCAGTACTGAATGACAGATGAGTTCCCATAGCTTCTTGGAAACTTGCCCAGAATCTTGAAGTGAATAAGCTGCCACGGTCTGAACTGATAACTAGTGGAATACCATGAAGCGAAACAATTCTGGACATGTAGAGAGTTGCAAGCTGACTAGCAGTGATCGTTTCTTTGACCGCCAGAAAATGTGCAACCTTAGAAAGCCGGTCAATGACGACAAGAATAGCATCATTACCTTTTTGCGATTTGGGAAATCCAGTGACGAAGTCCATTTCAACATGGTCCCATTTCCATTCAGGAATAGAGATAGGTTGCAGAGTTCCAGCAGGCCTTTGATGTTCTGCTTTGATACGACGACAAACGTCACACTCAGCAACATAGCAAGCAATGTCTTGCTTCATGTTAGACCACCAGAATCTTTGACGAATGTCCTGGTACATCTTTGTACTACCAGGATGAATAGACAAAGGTGTATCATGAGCTTCTTTCATAACCTCCTGGGTCATATCCAGGTTACCTTTTGAAGGGACCACTAGGCGACCTTTAAAGAACAAGGTGCCAGTATCATCAACAGTGAAGAACGAGGGCTTCCCTTCTTTAAGGTAGTGTTTAATCTTGTGGGCTTGAGAATCATACTTCTGCAGCGTCTTGATGCTTTCCACGAGATCTGGTATAGCAACCAGGGTATTGAGAGAACCCTGGGAAATAACATGGAGGTTCATCTTGTGACTCTCAGGAGGAGGAGGAGTGAGATCACCAGGAGGAACAATATGGAGGTTCAGCTTCCTGAATTCCTCAACAAGCGAGGGCTGAACTTTGTGAATCTGGAGGTGGTTGCAGTAAGACTTGCGGCTCAAGGCTTCAGCCATTACATTAGCCTTGCCTGGGGTATATGAAATACCCAGGTTAAAATCTGCAACAATCTCCATCCATCTTTGCTGACGAAGGTTCAGATCTGGTTGAGTAAACAGATACTTCAGACTTTGGTGGTCGGTGAAGATCTCGCAACGATTACCGAGAAGGTAATGTCGCCACTGCTTTAGTGCATGGATAACAACAGCAAGCTCGAGGTCGTGAACTGGATAGTTCTCTTCATGAGGGTGCAATTGACGAGAGGCATACGCAATCACTTTGCGCTCTTGCATTAGTACAGCGCCTAAGCCTTGATGTGAAGCATCGCAGTAAATGACGAAGTCCTTCTTAGTATCAGGTGGAGCTAGTACTAGGGCAGAAGTCAACTTGTCTTTGAGTGCCTGGAAGCTTTCCTGACATTTGTCTGTCCATTGGAACTTGACGCCCTTATGCAATAGGTTAGTCAGAGGTCTAGCGATCTTGGAGAAGTTCTCGACGAATCAACGGCAATAGCTGGCGAGACCGAGAAAACTTTTGACTTGCTTAACGTTCTTCGCAGGAGTCCAATCAAGAATAGCCTGGACTCGTTCAGGGTTGACGGCAATACCATCCTTAGAGATGACATGCCCAAGATAGGTTACTTCGGGAAGCCAGAATTCACATTTGGAGAACTTGGTATAAAGTTGATGCTCTCGTAGCTTTTCCAACACAAGACGAAGATGTTCAGCATGTTCCTCTTCGTTCTTGGAAAATACCAGAATATCATCCAGATAAACCACGACGAACTTGTCGAGGTAATCCATGAATATATAGTTCATCAGGCGAGAGAAGGTGGCTGGAGCATTGGTTAAGCCAAAAGACATGACGGTGTACTCGTATGAACCATATCGAGTCACAAAGGCAATCTTTGGGATATCCTCTTCACGAACACGGATCTGATGGTAACCCAACCTCAAGTCGAGTTTAGAGAACACTGATGAACCAGCCAGTTGATCATACAAATCATTGATCCGAGGAAGAGGATACTTATTCTGAATGGTAGCTTGGTTTATAGGACGGTAGTCTTGGACTAATCGGTTTGTCCCATCTTTCTTCTTGACAAACAAAGAAGGTGCTCCACAAGGAGAGCAACTTGGGCGAATGAAACCACTTCGAAGAGATTTATCGATTTCCTCCTTAAGCTCAAGGAGTTCATGCGGCGGCATCTTGTAGGGTCGCTTGGCTATAGGAGTGGTGCCTAGTTTCAAGTCGATGGCGAATTCGACAACTCTAGTAGGGGGAATCCCTGGGAGTTCTTCAGGAAAGATGTCTAGGAATTCACGCACGACGGGAATGTTTTCAATGCCCTCGAGTGGTGCAGCGTTCAATGCATTCAATGCATAGAGCCTTGCCTCGGCATTCTGAACCAGACGAGCATTGTAGCTTATTATTTCATCCGAAGGGTGTAGCAGATGGACGGTCTTGGTGGCGCAAACGATAGAAGCAGTATGCGCTTTTAACCAATTCATTCCCAGAATGAGATCAATGCTACAGGACTTCAGTACGATGGGAGAGACAAGGAATTCTAGTCCTTCGATTTCAATGAGGACGTCGTTGCAAATCATGGAGGTCCGACATTGGCCCGCAGGGGTGTGCACTAATAGAGAAGCGTTCATGTCCTCACATTTAATGTCGTGCAAGCATGCAAAATCTTCTGACATGAATGAATGCGATGCACCAGTATCAAATAAAACGGATGCTGGTACGGAATTTACGAGGAGTGTACCCATCATAGTAGCAGGCCGGTCTTGAGCTTCATTGAGATCAACGTGGTTGGCATGAACACGACCATAGGACTTGGCATTGTTGTTGCGGGCCTGGTTGTTTCCACGGCCAGCGGCTGGAAGGGCCAGTTGATTCTGATTCTGAATGCAATCCCTAGCACGGTGACCTGGTTGACCACACTTGTAGCACATGCCATTATTGGGAGTGGGAACAGGAGCTTGGGGTGGCGGAGCTGGAAGCCTTGGTTGCCTAGTTGGAGCAGTAGGCAGACGAGGTGCAGCATAAGACTGCCTTGGGGCAGGTGCATTTGGACGGTACATGCTGTTTGAGATCCATATCTTACGCTTCTGCGAGGGCGGGCCCGAAGATGAGCCCGTGTCACGGTTGCGCCTTTTAGAGCTCTGGTGTTCCTGCAGACCAGTCTCGACATTGATGGCCTTATTCACCAAGGTGGCGAAATCGGCAAAGTCATGCACTAGAAGTGCGAGCTTGATGTCAGCTTGAAGGCCGTCACGGAACTTCTCCTGTCTGCGAGCATCAGTTGCAATGTCTTCTTCAGCATAGCGGGATAAGTCTAGAAACTCCCGCTGATAAGCTTCCACAGTTTTGTTGCCCTGGGTGAGGTTGCGGAACTCACGCTTCTTCCTGTCCATGATCCCCTGAGGAATGAAGCGGGCACGGAAGGCAGCTTGAAAGTCTGGCCAGGTGATGATTGTTCCAACTGGTAGAGTACGCCTGTGGCTGTCCCACCATTGAGCTGCGGGTCCCTTCAGAAAGAAGGAAGCAAAGGTGACATAGCAGGCAGGGGCTACTTTAGCAGACTCCATCTCATAGGTGATGTCACGGATCCAGTCATCAGCATCCAGCGGCTAAGTTGAGTTGCGGTACACGGTTGGGTTGAGGCGCATGAAATCCTGCAGAGTCACTTGGGTTGGCTGCTCGTTCATATTGGGGCGAGGGAACTGAGCCATCATATTCTCCATGAACTGGCGATTCATCTCGAGCTGTTGGACCATACCAGCCATGTACTCAGGTGGTGGTGGGGCGTTGCCACCACGACCACGACCAGCCGGTCTAACCATCCCGCTAATATATAATAGGGGTAGTTCAGTATTGAGAAATTTGCATAGAGAAGAATCATTCATGATGAAACATGCATAATGAAAGGAGCACGACAGATACCACATAGTAGTCGGCATAACTTACAAAAGGGGTCGGACATAGAGTTCAGTACATAGAGTTCAGTACACAGAGTTCAGTACATAGACTAAGTCATCATAGGCGGCACGCAGGCTCGCGAATGCATCTAATACTAATGAGCAAGACTACATCAGTCCCAGGAGGTACTGTGAAGGTAGCTGTAGCCTGACAGCTGGTAGTGAGGCAACGGATAGTCCTCCACGTCAGTGGCCTGGGGGCCGTGGATACTCTGGTGTAGAACCCGTCGCTTAGGTGGCAGAAGAGGACCAAGTGCGGGAGAGTAGCCTCCCACCTCTGGCCAACTGACACCGTGGGGCATCACGGTCCTGGTTGGGTAGATCGCAGAATGCGGCAGCTGTCCAGACCGGACAAAGGGGTGCAACAGCGTCAGAGCCCTGTAAAGGTGCTGACGAGTGGTGTACAACTCGTGGCGAAGAGCTCTGTTAGCTCGGTCCAGCCCATCAGCATGCAGAACCAGGCGCTGATGGTGGAAGGGCTCTCGGGTGACGGTGGAGTAGGCGGCAGTGTAGTATCCCTCCGCACCAATGTCAGATGCGATAGGAATGTTCCTGAAAGGGGAAGCGTCCAACGCCTGATACTCTCCACGAAGACGTGTCAGAGCAGCATGAGCAGCATCGTGGACTGCCATCTCGATGGTCACTCCAACACCATGAGCGGTGTGCAGCACGGTAGTGGACTCATACTCGCGAGAGTAGAGGTGGACGATGGCACGGTACTGCTCCTGGTTAAAGTCCTGGTACTCCTCGTAGACGGTGTACTCAGGGTGCCAGCGATAACCCAGATAGGTCATCATCTCAGGTAGCACAACAGGTGATCCTAAGGCACCAATGGCCGCAGTGTGGCGCACGACCTGCCTCGTGGGTTCCATCTGAAAACAAAGATGTTTCAATGGAGTCAAATGACAACATGGGCACTATTCAAAATACTATCCTACAGAATTACTATGGCTTATCCAACTTTGGGGTGAACGTGGTAACGGGATCCTAATGTCAGAGTTAGTAAATTCGTTTAACCCGAGTAGAAGAGAGTTCAGAGCCCCAGAGTAAAGGTCGAGAAGTAAAAGATCCTAACATCACCCAATGGCGACGTGGGCCCGTAAGGCACACAACCAAGTTAGTAAAAGTTTTGTAGTGCCTAGACTCGACTTCGGCCAAGGAGTGTGGAAGGGGGATTCCTACAGGCAGTCGGCTCTGATACCAACTTGTGACGCCCCGATTCAATCGTACACTAATCATGCACGCAAACGTGTACGATCAAGATCAGGGACTCACGGGAAGATATCACAACACAACTCTAAAACATAAATAAGTCATACAAGCATCATAATACAAGCCAGGGGCCTCGAGGGCTCGAATACAAGTGCTCGATCATAGATGAGTCAGCGGAAGCAACAATATCTGAGTACAGACATAAGTAAACAAGTTTCCATAGAAGGCTAACACAAACTGGGATACAGATCGAAAGAGGCGCATGCCTCCTGCCTGGGATCCTCCTAACTACTCCTGGTCGTCATCAGCGGGCTGCACGTAGTAGTAGGCACCTCCAATGTAGTAGGAGTCGTCGTCGAAGGTGGCGTCTGGATCCTGGGCTCCAACGTCTGGTTGCGACAACCAGGTAGAATGGAAAGGGGGGAAAGAGGGAGAAAAGCAACCGTGAGTACTCATCCAAAGTACTCGCAAGCAAGGAGCTACACTACATATGCATGGGTATATGTGTAAGGAGGCCATATAAGTGGCCTGAACTGCAGAATGCCAGAATAAGAGGGGGATAGCTAGTCCTATCGAAGACTACGCTTCTGGCAGCCTCCGTCTTGCAGCATGTAGAAGAGAGTAGATTGAAGTCCTCCAAGTAGCATCGTATAGCATAATCCTACCCGGCGATCCTCTCCTCGTCGCCCTGTTAGAGAGCGATCACCGGGTTGTATCTGGCACTTGGAAGGGTGTGTTTTATTAAGTATCTGGTTCTAGTTGTCATAAGGTCAAGGTACAACTCCAAGCCGTCCTGTTACCGAAGATCACGGCTATTCGAATAGATTAACTTCCCTGCAGGGGTGCACCACATAACCCAACACGCTCGATCCCATTTGGCCGGACACACTTTCCTGGGTCATGCCCGGCCTTGGAAGATCAACACATCGCAGCCCCACCTAGGCCTAACAGAGAGGTCAGCACGCCGGTCTAACTCCTATGGCGCAGGGGTCTGGGCCCATCGCCCATTGCACACCTGCACGTTGCGTGGGCGGCCGAAAGCAGAACTAGCCCCCTTAATACAAGAGCAGGCTTACGTTCCAATCCGGCGCGCGCCGCTCAGTCGCTGACGTCTAGAAGGCTTCGGCTGATACCACGACGTCGAGTGCCCATATCTTTCCCACATAGTTGGTTAGTGCGTATAGGACAGTGGCCAGACTCAGATCAAATACCAAGATCTCGTTAAGCGTGTTATTATGAAGCAACCGCGAACGCCTACCAGGGCCAGGCCCACCTGCTCCAGGTGGTCTCAACCCGCCCTGTCGCTCCGCCACAAAGATCCACACGGAGGGCCGTCGGGACAAAGGTCCTTTCAGCCCCCAATCTGTGAATCACTCGCGGGTACTCCTCGAGCCAACCCGACTTTAGTCACCATCTGTAGTATGTATATACGTATAGTATATACCCGTGATCACCTCCCGAGTGATCACGACCCAATAGTATAGCAAGGCAGACTGACAAGAATGTAGGGCCAATGATGATAAACTAGCATCCTATACTAAGCATTTAGGATTGCGGGTAAGGTATCAATGACTGTAGCAACAATGACAGGCTATGCATCAGAATAGGATTAACGGAAAGTAGTAACATGCTACACTACTCTAATGCAAGAAGTATAGAGGAGAATAGGCGATATCTGGTGATCAAGGGGGGGGGGGCTTGCCTAGTTGCTCTGGCAAGAAGGAGGGGTCGTCAACTCCGTAGTCGAACTGGGCAGCAGCAACGTCGGTCTCGTGGTCTACCGGAGAGAAGAGGGGGAAGAAACAATGAATACAATGCAAACAAATGCACATCGATGCATGACATGACAAGTAACAATGCTAGGTGTGCCCAATCGCGGTAGTAGGTGATACCGACGAAGGGGGAAAACATCCGGGAAAGTATCCCCGGTATTTCACGTCTTCGGGCAGAGGTACCGGAGGGGAAAGTTGTGTGTTCGGTATGCTAGGGGAGTGTGACGGAAAAACGGGCTGCGTATCCGGATTTGTCTCGTCGTTCTGAGCAACTTTCATGTAGAAAGTATTTTCATCCGAAATACGGATTAAAAGATATGATTTTCTAAAGATTTAAATCATTTTCTGATTTTAATTATTTATTTAAATCCAACATTATCCGAAACAGGGAATAATGAAGCAGGCATGACATCAGAGTGATGTCAGCAGGTCAACTGGTCGGTTGACCAGTCAAACCAGACAGGTGGGTCCAGTGGGTCCCACATGTCATTGTCAGGGGCATTAACAGAGTTTTGAAATTAACTAAATGGGTTAATTAGCAGGTAGGACCCAGTAGTCAGAGAGAAATTAGGCTTTAATTAATTAACTTAATTACTTAGCAGTTTATCTATTGGTTTTTATTTGTTTTATGGGATGGGGCCCGCATGTCAGTGGCAGTAGCTGCCACATCAGCATAGTTGACCTTGGTCAACGTGGCCAGCTGGGGCCCTCAGGCCCACAGGCAGTGACCCAGGGGTGGACCCCCGAGGTGCCAGCTCAGCGGAGCCGCCGGAGTAGCGCCGGCGAGCTCGCACACAGCGACCGAACGCTGGCGTGCGTCGGGATTCGCCTACGGGGCACCAAATCGAGCGCGGCCGGGCGCGTTAGAACGGCAAGACGACGACGCGTCGGTTGGTGGTGGTCGGGCGAGCTGCGGTAGCCGGAGGAGGGCGCATCGAGCTCATCGGCGGCGAGGTCTTTCGGGCGAGGAACGACAACAGTGAGGCGGCGCGCTACGGGGCAAATAGAAGGGCGGGGCGAAGCCTTCGCGCGTGCGCGAGCACAACGGCACGAGCCCGGGACCAAAGGGTCACCGGACGGCTGCCGGCGACGAGCGCGGGCGGCGACGCGTACGGGAGCTCGATGGAAACAGAGCTACGGCGAGCTAGCGGGCAAATGGAGAGGCTGGGGAGGATCTATGGGGCGTGGTGAGCGCAACCGACGCGGGCCCGTGACCATTTGGTCACCGGAGACTCGTCGGCGACGGGTTCCGCGGCGGGGCGCTCGGGTGCTTCGGCGGCAGCTAGCTAGGGCGCCAGAGAGAGAGAGGAGGGAGCAGGGGCTCACCGAGCGGCGCACACGATGGCCCTTGGGGGTTTAGTAGCTGCAGGGGCGCGGCCGGAGTCGGTGAAGAACGGCGGCAGAGCTTGTCGGAGCAGAGGAGGAAGATGGCGGCGTCGGGGCGTTGAGGTGGCTCTGGTCTCCAACGGGTTGCACCAGTCGAAGCAGCGGACGACGGCGACCCTTGGAGACACTGTGGGGCGGCGAGGTGGGCACGGTGGTCGTGGCTAGGCCGGACCCATGGCGGCGGTGGCGCTCGGTTACGGAGGGGAATGAGGGGGAGCGCGGTGGATCTGAGGGGAGGGCGCAGGAACCGAGGGGAGAGTGGGGGCGAGTGGGAGGAGGGACAAAGGAGGCGGGGGGCCGTGGCGTCCTTATCCTCCTCGACGCCGGCGAGCGGGTTCGGTGGCGACCGCGCCCTGTAGCGGCGCGCGACCAAGGA
>NC_041391.1:321133043-321289814 GCF_002162155.2 Triticum dicoccoides
GGGCCAACCAGGCTGGTTGCGGTCCAGGAGGTAGGGGCTGTGGCCGTGCGGGTGGGTTGGTGGCCAGCTGGGCCAGTCGACCCAGTGGGGGGAAGGGTTTTCTCTTCTTTTTTTTGTCTTCCGTTTGTTTTTCCCTTTTGTATTTTTTTTATTATTTCTTTTATGTTTAAATTCATTTAAAAGTATTTAGGCATTTTATAAAAATGTGCTTACTTCACCATAATTACCGATGCAATATTTGGCAACCCCCGAACATTTTTGTTTTGACTTTTGAAAACTTTGGGTGTTTGTCGCTAATTCATTTTTGAATTTGCAATGTTTTTTGAACTACCACTTGATTAGCAACAGTAACATAGATGACATGGCATCATTAGAAGAGTTTTACTGTAGCATAATTATCCGGGCGTTACAGTGGCCCTTGGTGGAGGGGTCCGAAATCAACCCTATCTCTTGTTTCCCCACACATACGGACTCTAAAAATAGCCTATACTTATCTATTTCGAAATTACATGGGCCTGGCCCAATAATAAGGTGATGCAACACCTAGAATAGCCTCGGGACGAAATTTATGAAGTGTTATCTTGTATATTTCGTCCAAGGCTTCATGCACCCATTATGGTGGCTTCAAAGTCCTGAAATCATCACTTGTAACTCCGTTCTTGTTCCACTTGCGCATGCCATCATCTCCATGCTTGTTCTTGCTCCAATGTTCATCCTTCTCCAAGCTAGGCCCTTCATTTGTAAGCAAAACAAATGTATCCAATTTAGGCAACATTATATTCTCATGAACATTAGAATCATTACCAAGAAACGGAAGTACCTGATAATTTAATTGGCATGCGCGAGCTCTAGTAATTGGTCCAGTATATGTAGCAGTAGGGGTTGTGGGTGTAACAATGGTATTGATGTCCTCATCACATATCATCAAAATATCGAACACATATCAAGTTACATGATTACTTGCAACATGATTTCTCCTGTGACCTCAAGAACAAAAGTAACTACTCACAAATGATAATCATGCTCAAGATCAGAGGGGTATTGGATAGCATAATGGATCTTAACATATAATCTTCCACCAAATAAACCATATAGTAAACAACTACAAGATGTAATCAACACTACTAGTCACCCACAAGCACCAATCTATAATTTCGGTACAAAGATTGAACACAAGAGATGAACTAGGGTGAGAGGAGTTGGTGCTGTTGAAGATGTTGATGAAGATAGCCCTCCCCAAGATGGGAGAGTTGTTGGTGATGATGATGACGATGATTTCCCCTTCTGGGAGGGAAGTTCCCCCAACGGAATCGCTCCCCCGGAGGGCAAAAGTTCTCCTGCCCAGGTTCCGCCTTGAGACGGCGGTGCTTCATCCCGAAAGTCCTCTCCTTATTGTTTCTAGGTCAAAATGACTTATATACTAGAAGAGGGGCACCAGAGGTGGGCCTGGGTGAGCACAACCCACCAGGGCGCGCCTGGGTTTCCTGGCGCGCCTAGGTGGGTTGTGCCCACCTGGTGGGCCCCCTCTGGTAGTAATATGCTCCAATGTTCCTCAAATATTCCATAAAATATCCTCATAAAGTTTCAGCTCATTTGGAGTTGTGCAAAATAGGTAGCTTGACATAGCTTTTTTAGGTCCAGACTTCCAGCTGCCAGAATTCCCCCTTTGTGTATACCTTGCATATTATGAGAGAAAAGGCATTAGAATTACTCCAAAAGAATTATTAGACAATAAAAGAACATAAATAACAGTAGGTAAGCATGATGCAAAATGGATATATCAACTCCCCGAAGCTTACACCTCGCTTGTCCTCAAGCAAAACCGAAATTGAAAAGCATGCCCACATGCTTCGAGAGAGGGGTGCCAATAAAAACAAAAATACGGACATAGCAGCATCATGTAACTTATTATAACAGCAACAAACTTGAACATAAAACTTTTATCATAGACTTCTCATGAACAAGTGACCATTCATTACAACATCAAAGTATAAAGCATAAACTCTATTGGAAACCAACAAACTATGTTCTCGGTCAACTTTGCAACTATAATTCATCATCTTTTCAGGAAGGTTCATGTATCGGAGCCTTTAGACAAGTTCACATACTCAACCATCATTTAGTCTTCTATGATTGCTAACACTCATCGTGTACACATGAGCAAAACATTTCAACCGGACACATGGAAAGATTGGGGCTTATAGTCCGCCTCCCAATGTATTCACCTCAAGGGTGATGTCAACAATAATAACTCATGCGTCCCATATTCAATTGGATATATGTGCCTAGATCTTTCCTCGCCACATGATGCTCGTCAAAGGAGAAAAATAAAAGTGAATAGAGAGAAGAACTTTGACTCTTGCATGAAAGTAAATACATGAAAGTAAAAGATAGGCACTTCGTAGAGGGAAGCAGAGGTTGCCATGCACTTTTTGTTTGTATGCTCAACCCCATAGTGCAAGGGAATGTCACATTATATTGCCCCTTATGATGGCAACCTTTATTATGCAGACTGCCGCTTTTATTCTTCGCCATCACAAGTTCGCACGACGCTCAATTTTCCAATACACTAAATGATCTTACACTTCTAGAAGTTTTTATTGCCCTTTTTGCACCGATAACAACTTATTTGAAGGATCTTACTCAATCCATAGGTAGGTATGGTGGACTCTCAAACAAGATTTAGGTTTAAGGGTTTTGGATGCACAAGTAGTATCTCTACTTAGTGCAGATTTTTTGGCTAGCAAAGATAGGTGCAAGCACCACATGTTTAAGGATCTATGACAATATAACTTCTATGTGAATATGAACAAACATAAATCATTACATTGTCTTTCTTGTCCAACATCAACAATTTAGGCATATAATATTTTGATGGGTGTTCACAATCACAAAAGATTTCCAGGATAGTGTATTTGCATGTGAATCTTCTCTTCCCTTATTAATTCCTTCATGAGTTGCATCATCGACCAATGCTATGTTTGTCAACCTACAATAAAATTTTCTACTTATACCTTTTCTTGTGTAATGTCATCACTTACTATAAGATTAGCATATGATCTTTTTCATTGATTTCCTTTCTTTTTTATTGAAACATGAAAGTAAAAGAAGCAAAACTCAAACTAAACTTTATTATATATCCCGCACACGATTACAAAGATAGATCAGTAAGCAAACTCTCGAAAAGAAAGGACCGAACTAAACTTTTATTCATCTAAATAAAAAGATAACCATGGATCGAACTAAGAAAAGTAAAGGCAAAAGATAGTGGAGATGATACGATATCGAGGCACCTCCCCCAAGCTTGGCAAAAGCCAAGGGGAGTGCCCATACCCGATACTCAATTTTCTTTTGGTGATGAAGGAGGTGGTGGTGATGAAGTAGAAGCAATCTCGTCCTTTTTCTCTAACTTTCTTCAGAGGTAGAAATTGTCTATCCTCAACTCATCATTCTCCTCCTCGAGCTTTAGTATCCTCTTGCATGATGCTTCCTTGCTTTCTTTCAGGAAGCGAGAAGGGATTGTTTCATCTTCATCCTCTTCATCAGAAAACCATATGTAAGGATAAGTGTCCTTGAAGATATTCTTATCGAAAGGCTGATAAGAAACCGAGCTCGCCTTCTCAGAATCTAGAGACGACATAACTTTAGATCTGTCAAAAAATAGAAAGAAAAGAATACAGAAGATTTCTCCGCGATACGGAGGTCAACAGGTTCGGGTGGTATATAAAGATTTTTTTTATCTAGGGGAACAAGCAGAACGGAAGAAAAACGGAGTCTGGAAAGTACCCGAGGTGGGCACAACCCACCGGGGCACGCCTGTCAATCCAGGCGCGCCCTGGTGTATCATGCCCACCAGGGTCACTTTCCTGGTAGTTTCTTATTTTCCTAATCTTTTAAATATTCCAAAACTGACGAAATATTTTTTGTGGATTTTTTGAAGTCTGTTTACTTACCGTATCACGTACCTCCATTTTTTCATGATTCTGGAGTGTTTTGGAAGGTTTCCTTTATGTGTTCTTCCGGTGTCATAGTTTGGATAATATTGCTTTCAACATTAATGGGCGTACCTGAGATATAATGTTTTATTCATTGCCCATTAACAACCTTCATTTTAGTGCCTTCAACATTATTATTTTGATAGCTCCGGATCTATAAACTACCTCGATAACATAGGGCCCTTCCCATTTGGAGAGGAGTTTTCCTACAAAGAATCTGAAATGAGAGTTGTACAAAATAAGATATTCTCCAACCTTGAACTCACGCTTTTGGATTCTTTTGTCATGCCATCTTTTAACTTTTTCTTTGAATTTCTATGCATTTTCATAAGCTTGGGTTCTCCATTCATCTAACGAGCTAATATAAAATAACCTCTTTTCAACATGAAGTTTGAAATCATAATTGAGTTCTTTGATTGCCCAATATGCTTTATGTTCTAACTCAAGGGGCAAATGAAAAACTTTTCCATAAATCATTTTATAAGGAGACATACTCATAGGATTTTATATGCTGTTCTATAAGCCCAAAGTGCATCATCTAGTTTCTTAGACTAATTATTCCGGGACCTATTGAGAATCTTTTGTCAGATTAGTTTTATTTCTCGATTGCTAAGTTCAACTTCACCACTAGACTGAGGATGGTCAGGTGATGCAATTCTATGGTTAACATCATACTAAGCGAGCATTTTACAAAAAGCGCCATGAATAAAGTGTGAACCACCGTCAGTCATTAAATATCTAGGACCCCAAACCTAGGGAAAATGACTTCCTTAAGCATTTTAATAGAGGTGTTGTGATCAACACTACTAGTTGGAATAGCCTCTACCCACTTAGTAACATAATCAACAACAACCAAAATATGAGTATACCCATTAGAGGAAGGAAAAGGTCCCATGAAATCAAATCACCAAACATCAAATGGTTCACAGCAAGTGAATAATTCATAGGCATTTCTTGATGCTTGACATTCATCAAAAGACAAGACGAACTTACCGGCATCCTAGAAGAGAGTAGGCCAATAGAAACTATATTGCAATACCTTATGAGCGGTTCTGTCTCCTACGTGATATACTCCATAAGCGTCGGAGTGTGTAGGATCCAAAGTATGTCTAGAGGGGGGTGATTAGACTACTTGACCAAATAAAAATCTAGCCTTTTCCCAATTTTAAGTCTTGGCAGATTTTAGCAACTTAGCACTAGCCAAGCAAACAACCTTCACATGCAATTCTAAGAGTATAGCAGCGGAATGTAAATCATTGAATATGAAGGTAAAGGGGAGGAGTTTGGAGGGAGCAAACGCAATGTAGACACGGAGATTTTTGGCGTGGTTTCGATAGGTGGTGCTATCGTACATCCACGTTGATGGAGACTTCAACCCACGAAGGGTAACGGCTGCGCAAGTCCATGGAGGGCTCCACCACGAAGGGTCCACGAAGAAGCAACCTTGTCTATCCCACCGTGGCCATCGCCCACAAAGGACTTGCCTCACTAGGGTAGATCTTCATGAAGTAGGCGATCTCCATACCATTACAAACTCCTTGGTTCAACTCCACAATCTTGACGGAGGCTCCCAAGTGACACCTAACCAATCTAGGAGACACCACTCTCCAAAAGGTAATTGATGGTGTGTTGATGATTAACTCCTTGCTCTTGTGCTTCAAATGATAGTCTCCCAAACACTCAACTCTCTGTTACTGATTTGGATATGGTGGAAAGATGATTTGAGTGGAAAGCAACTTGGGGAAGGCTAGTGATCAAGATTCTTGTGGTTGGATTGGAATGTCTGGGTCTCAACACATGAGTAGGTGGTTCTCTCTTAGAAAATGAGTAGTGGAAGTGTAGGCACGTACTGATGGCTCTCTCACAAATGGAGAAGGGGTGGAGAGTTATATATAGCCTCCACACAAAATCTAACTATTACACACAAATTCCCAAACTTGGTGGGTTCGAATGGTTAAACTCAGTCAGACCAACTTGGTTCACAATGTGAACCTTAGGCATTTCGGTGGGACCGACAACATCAACTCGGTGAGACCGATGTGCTAGGGTTAGGGCAAAACCTTATCTCGGTGAGACCGGTCACATTAACTTGGTGAGACCGATTTCAGTAATAAGCAAATGGAGACTTTGTCAGGAAAACTCAGTGGGACCGATCACTCATCTCGGTTAGACCAAAACGTTACAAAAAGGAAACAGAGAGTTTGCAATGACAACTCAATGGGACCGATCGCTCACTTCGGTTAGACCGAAACATTATTAAGGGAAACAAAGAGTTTGCATTCACATCTCGGTGAGACTGAGATCCCTATCGGTAAGACCGAACTGGTTAGGGTTTGTGGATATGGCTATGTCAAGTGAACTCGGTGGCGCTGTATAGATCAAATCGGTGGGGCCGAATTTGAGTTTAGGTTTAGGACACATGTGGAAATGAGAAAGTGGTTGAGGGATTTTGGAGCATATCATTAAGCATTTTGAGCAAGCAAGCCATTAAGAAACACCTAATCCCCTTTTAATAGTATTGGCTTTTCCTATGGACTCAATGTGATCTTGGATCACTAAAATGAAAATGTAGAGTCTTCAGCTTTTGCCAATATGTGTCCTTAGCATTTGAGGGGTCCACATCTCTAGTCCATGCCATACCAATCATTGAACTTTCTGAAACATTGATCTTGAAAGAATATTAGTTCAATGAGCTATATGTTGTTATGAATTACAAAAACCACCCGGGGATTAGTTGCACTTTCAATCTCCCCCTTTTTGGTAATTGATGACAACATATAGATCAAAGCTTCGACAAATGATATGAATGAAGTACATTGTCACTTTGAGAAGTATGTGATAAGCAAGAGATCCCCCTTTGAAATTTGCTTTTGAATGCAAATGCACAAACAATTAGGATCCTGGGTCACTCTTCCATGTCACATACAACTTGGTGGAGCGCTCAAAATGATAAGATATGAAATATGCACTCATCGCCAAAATAAGATATGAATGATCATACATGAGAGATATAATATCATCATTAAGCACAAGCATTAAAGTAAGATATGATCAAACATATGATCATAGAAGTATCTCACGCACAAGCATAAAACATTGTTTCATCCAAACAAGCAAAGCAAATGGAGTAGCAAGATTGCAAAAAGAAGGAAACTCTCTCTCTCTCTCTCTCTTGAAGCCTATGATCTATACACTTTCTCCCCCTTTGGCAACAAGTTACCAAAAAGCTTGAAAATGCATAGCACTATGCGGCTCTAAGCATGATCTCCGTGAGCTCCTGTCGGTGGGAAACGACACCTATGGGATCACAAGAATCCCTACTATGGTTGCGGGGCGCGGGGTTGTGAGAAGAGTAGGATTAGTAACCAGCACAAAGATCGTTTACCTAGGTTCGGGCCGCGAGGATGCGTAAAACCCTAGTCCTGCTTTGGTGGATGTATTGAGTATTCTTGATCTCTTGAACTAGCTACGGTGGCTGCGTGGTTCAAAAGAGCCGAATCCCCCCCCCCCCACCCCAGTACGCCATGGGCCTCCTTTTATAGTCAAAAGGGGCTGCCACAGTGGCACACAGGAGTTGGAAAGGCCTATAGTGCCATGAGCTTATCGCTCGTATTACAGGACAAGACACATTTAATGCGTAGCTTAGGTGTCCTCTTACTTTATCGGGGACGGGAGCGAGGCCCGTCCCATCCGTCGCCGCTCCTCCGTGCTTCGACATGCGCCCTGGCCAGCGATGCATGCGGTGTCATGTAGGCAGGCAAGCAGCTGAGGTGGCGCGGTGGTGGAGCCTCCACGAAGATCTGCATGCCGCTACACAGGCATGTGCTGAGTTGGCTTGGAAGCTGCATGTTGCCATGCAGGTGCCTGCCCGGCTGGTCGGGCTGGCAGTTGCATGTGAACGGTGGTGGAGATTGGCCGGTGCGGGCCTAGCACTGGCCCCACTGACGCCCTTGGCAAGGGTCTTGCCGGGTGGCCCGTCAAGGGTCTTGCCGTGGCGCGCTATCGTCCCCGGCAAGGATCTCGCCGGGGGTCTTGTGGGTTTCCTTGGCAAGAATCTTAACGAGGATTGTTGCCTTCCAATCCTCATCTGATCTTGAATGTTGTTTGTCTTCACAAAGATCTGCATGCCACCATGGAGGTGCCTCCCGAGCCCTGGCCCAGCGTGGTTGATGGTGTTGGAGACCGTGGGTTTGAGGGTGGCTTACTCTGCTGGTGTGGGCGAGCCGCCCCGGCAAGGGCCTTGCCGGGGCTGCTGAGGCTTCCCCTGGGAAGGGTCTTGTCGGGGAAACCTGCTTCGTCCATCTGCTCTCTATGGTGTCGGTCCTTGGCATTGCGGAGATTGTCTTGTGCCTTCGGCTTCTCTCCGGCTCCCCTCCTAAGTGTGGCCTCGGCCTGTGGCTCTGACTGCCTGCGCACAAGTAAGGGGTACAAAGGAGTGCCCCTACTTTAGTACACCGATAGGAACCCCCAGGCCTGGGTCACACATAGGCACAACGCGTTGTTGGGCCAGGCCCAAAGCGGTGCGCGGGCAGGCGGGGCGGTGTTTACTGTGGTAAAAACCTTCCATCCGCTGCGCTTCTCCACGACCCACGTTGAATGCGTGAAGTGGGGGTCGCGTGTGTGCGCATGACCGAAGCATGCTGGCGTCATCTTGTGGTGGATAGTAAAGAGGCAGCTTGCGTGTCTCCTCGAGAACACAGGGCCACTGCCCATTTACTGCCCTTACTTGGGAACCGTCGCTCCACGCGTCCCACTGCGCCAGTCTCTTGCGCCACGTTTGTTGCATGCATGACGCAGAGCGAATGACAGGTGCGCGGGATACGGGAAGTCGCATGCGTGTGGGTCGATTCCCACGCGCCTTCAATTGAGCGGGGAGGGCGGTCGACGGCCCCGCCCGTTGTCACTTCAATGGGCCGGATTGGCTGAGAGGGGCAGCTGAGCCTCGCACCCGCCCCTTTATAAAGAGTGAGCGGGAGGAACGACGCCTCTCAATCCTTCCATCCGCTTCTCCCCATTCCTGCTTCCTCCTTCCTTGTGCCATGGCGAGGGGGCATGGCGACGCTTCATCGGTGGCGGCGAGGGTCTCGGCTAGACAACGCATCGCTCCCCCCAAGAGCTCTTAGCGGCGGAGCTGGTCATTAGAGGGAGGGGGAGGGGGCGAGGTCGAGGCCGTTGCAGCGCTTGAGGGAGAGGAGGACGGGGCGGCAGATCGGCCTCGCCTCCGCCAGCGGCCCCTCCCCCGGTGGAGGGCCACGTCGGGGATAACCCTTACGAGTTCTTCATCAGGCTGCGCCAGCCGCCGCGCTATGGTGTTCGCCTCCCGACCCCATTTGCGCGGGAGATGGAGTTGGACCAGCCGCAGGTGCTGCGGCTGCATATGAGGGGCTATGGGAACAGCGGCACATGGGCCGACGTCGAGTTCCCCGCACCTCACATCATATATCTGCGTCGAGGGTGGAAGACTTTTGCCCATGTCCACAGCCTGATGGAGGGGCTCACTCTCCATTTCAAATTAATGGAGAGCGGCCTCCTCTCCGTCAAGGTCTTTGGGCACATCGGGACTCGCGTAAGGTGCTGCGCGGAGAGCTCCTCTCACGATGAAGATTCCTCCTCGAGCGAGAGTGGCGAGGAGGACAGCGGCAGCGATGACGAGGGTAGTGGGCGGTGGGATGATGGGTCCGACTAAGTGTCGGGCGCCGCTCCGGGCGACACCGGCGACCCCATCATCCATGTCGCCGGCTCCTTGAACTTCTCGGGGTCGTCTCCTTGGGCGGCTGGCGTTGGGAGGCTGTGGAAGTGGAAGAGGGCGGGCGGCAAGGCCGTCAAGTCGGAGTACGCAGGCACCGATGCCTTCGTCGCGTACTGACGTCCTGCCGCCTTGTCTTCTAGCTCTTCCCCCGGCACCGTCATCACCAGCCAGCCTTTGGACGGCCACCAAGATGTTCTCTTGGTGCTTTTTGCTACTCGTAGCTCGCCTAGGCGCCCCTTTTGCCCTTTTTGCTTCCTTGATCTGCTTCCTCAGGAGAGGGACAAGAAAGGGATTATGGGCATCTTATCTCTTTTTAGTCTATAAGCCTTCAGGCCTTTGTTAAATTTAGAACTTGTAATCCTCTTGCTCATGTTTTTCATTCCCTATGAACTGTACCTGTACGGGATGTTTTTAATGAAAAAGGGATGTTTGCCGGGTTTTTCATTCGTGGGTCAAACCCGCGACAAGGAACGAATCCTCGTTATTATTTAAGACAAATGTTTTTCGCCCGGCAACAGGCCTTGCCATCCCCCCACTTTGCTTCGACCTTTCTCGCGTCCTTGGCAGAGGCAGGGATGAAGTGGGCTTAGGCTCCATGTTCCATTTCCTTGCTGCCGCGACTACAACCAAATCCGGACCCAGGAGATAATCCTTGGGTACAGAAAAAGGGGAGCACGGTAGCCTAGAAATAAAATGAGGTTTCACATATCCCAGTTCCATATCAAAATGCATGATAGAGGATACAAGACTTATCTGGATCTGCAGCCCCCGGCAACCTTGGCTTGTCGCGGTTGGATCCTTGTACTTGCAGCCCCCGGCAACTTTGGTTTGCCGGGGTTGGGGCACCGGTCTGTCCACTTTCTTCCAAATAACTCGGCAGAAGTGCTCATGTGCCCTGCGAACCAAAGAGGACAGAAAAGAACAGAGAAACGCGCACTCGACCTCTAAGCTTGGGTTAGCCGCCGCTAAGCACTATCAACCCTAACCAAGGGAGAGACTCGACCTAGCATGCATGCTATAACATAGGGCGCCAGCGCTTCGTTTATTTATGCTCAGGGTCTGCACCTGGCTTTGTACAAAGGGTTACATGCCTTGCTGGCAAAGTTTGTACAAAAGGTGGCTTGTCGGGAAGCCCGGCACCCGCGCCTGATGGGTAAAACTTGTGAAGATGCTCGATGTTCCAGGAGTTTCTCATTGGTATGGCATCTTCGGTCTCCAGGCAGACCGCGCCGGGCCTCGTGAGTTGTGTTACCCGATAAGGGCCTTCCCACTTTGGCGTCAACTTGTTGGAATTCTTGGCCGACTGAATGTGCCGAAGAACAAGGTCACCTTCCTCAAAGCTCCGGGCATGATCCTTGCGGCTATGGTTGCGGCGCAAGGCTTGCTGGTAGCGCGCTGCTCTCACAGCCGCCCGGAGACGATCTTCCTCAAGGAACGTTGCGTCATCTTGCTGCAATCGCTCTTGCTCAAGCTCATCATAAGTGAGCACTCGGGGTGACCCGTATATGAGTTCTGTGGGGAGAACTGCTTCTGCCCCGTAGACCAGGGCAAAGGGTGTCTGGCCGGTGGCTCGATTTGGCATCGTTCTGATCGACCAAAGAACCGCCAGCAACTCATCAATCTAGCGCCTTCCACTCTTGCGCAGCCTGTCAAAAGTCTTCATTCTCAAGCCTCATAGAACTTCAACATTTGCTCTCTCTGCTTGGCCGTTGCTTCGTGGGTGTGACACGGAAGCAAAACAGACCTTGCTGCAGAGATCCTCAATGTACTGCATGAAGGCGTGGCTTGTGAACTATGTGCCGTTGTCGGTGATGACCCTGTTGGGTACCCCAAAACGGCAAACTAGCCCCTTGAAGAACTTGATGGCTGACTGCACTGTCACCTTTCTCACCGCTTCCACCTCTGTCCCCTTTGTGAACTTGTTGATTGCAACGTACAAGTACTCAAAGCCCCTGACGGCACGAGGGAAAGGGCCCAATATGTCGAGCCCCCATACCGATAAGGGCCAGGAGAGAGGGATGGATTGAAGGGCTTGAGCTGGTTGATGAAGCTTCTTTGAATGGAACTGGCACGCTTCATACTTGGTTAATAGTGCTGTCGCATCCTGGAGGGCAGTGGGCCAGAAGAAACCTTACCGGAAAGCCTTGCCGAAAAGGGCCCTCAACCCTATGTGGGAGCCACATATGCCTTGATGTATCTCTGCCAACATCTCTAGTCCTTCCTCCCGGGAGATGCACTTCAATTTCACCCCATTCGGTCTTTTTCTGTACAAGACGTTGTCAAAGAATTTCTCTGCCTCTTCCTGCTCCTCAGGAAGCTCTCCTTTTTGGAGGAATCGGACGTGTGCTACCCCCATGCCGGAGCCTCTGGCTCGACGACAAGGACCAAAGGCATCTCTTCTACCACGGGAGGGGTCGTCTCTACGGCCGTGGCCTGAGGCCCTGCCGGAGCTGGCTGCCCTGCGGCAGGATCGGCATCCATGGCAACATCTTCGCCAGCGGCTCCGAGGAGCTCGGCCGGGAAGTACTTGCCAGGGCCCAGCTTCCTCCGCTTGTTCTGCCCGGTTGATGGTTCGACGGATGGTTGAGTTAAACAAAGCACAAAAGTACCTGGTTCCATAGGTAGCTTGAGGGCAGCGTGCTTTGACAGGTAGTCGGCGATGTCGTTTTCCGTCCGAGGAACATGCTCTGCCCGTATACCGTCAAAGCGCTCCTCTAGTTTCCTCACTTCATCCACATAAGATTCCATCAACGGGCTTTGATAATCTTTGTTGATTTGCCTGACCACGAGCTGCAAATCACCCCTGACGATGAGCTTTTTGACTCTGAGGTCCGCCGTGATCCTGAGACCGGCAAGCAAGCCCTCGTACTCGGCGGTGTTGTTAGTTGACATCTCTCGGAGAAAGTGCATTTGGATGACATACTTGAGTTGCTCTCCGGTGGGTGCGACAAGCAGCACACCAGCACCGGCGCCTTGCAGCGAAAAAGCCCCATCAAAGTACATGATCCAGTTGCGGCTCATTTCCTTGCCACGGAGAGTGGTCTCCTGTACCTCTTCGTCGGGCGTCGAGGTCTATTCTGCAACAAACTCCGCCAAGACTCTGCTCTGAATCGTCGAGGTGCTTTCGAACTTTAAACCAAAACTTGATAGCTCCAGGGCCCATTCCACAATCCTCCCTATTGCATCTGGGTTATGCAGTATCCGTTGCAACGTGAGGCGGGTGACCACGGTGATCTCGTGCGCTTGGAAGTAATGACGCAGCTTCCTCGAGGCCATAAGGAGGCCGACGAGCAATTTTTGCACACCTGAGTACCTCGACCTAGCCCCCTGCAAGAGGGAGCTGACGATGTAGACTGGGTGCTGCACCATTTTCTTCTTTTGCGTCACTTCACCCAGTCGCGCGGGCCCTGTCACGCTGGTGTCAGCCTCTGCCGGGGACTCGGTCTTGCCGGGACCGAGCCCTGCCGGGGAGGGTTCCAGCTCGCCATCCGCTGATTCTGCCGTTGCCGCTGCCTCTTCGTCGTCCTCTCTCTGCGCCACTAGTGCGGCACTAACCACCTGATTCGTTGCCGCCAGGTACAGCAGCAACGGTTCTTGTGGTCTGGGCACAACCAGCAATGGGGTAGAGGAGAGGTACTTCTTCAAATCCTGCAGCGCTGCTTCGGCCTTCGGGGTCCACTCCATTGGGCCCGTCTTCTTCAAGATCTTGAAAAAGGGAAGGGCATGCTCCGCGGACTTGGAGATGAATCTGCTCATGGCGGCAATGCAGCCAGTGAGCCGACGCATGTCCTTGATCCGTTTAGGTGCCTCAATCTGCTCGATGGCCTTGATCTTCTATGGTTTTGCCTCAATCCCACGCTGCGACACAAAGAACCCGAGAAGCTTACCAGACAGGACACCAAAGACACACTTCTCAGGGTTCAACTTGAGGTAGATCTTGCGCAGGTTCGTAAATGTTTCCTCCAGATCTTGCACAAGTGTTGCTTTGTCCTTGGTTTTGACCACTATGTCATACATATAGGCTTCCATATTTCTATGTAGCTGGGGCTCAATACCAATTTGGACTGCTCTAGCAAAGGTTGAGCCAGCACTCTTCAACCCGAAAGGCATCCGTAAAAAGCAATACATACCACATGGGGTGATGAACACTGTCTCCTCCTCGTCTTCTTTTGCTATGAAGATCTGGTGGTACCCTGAGTAGGCGTCGAGGAATGATAACAGGTCACACCCAGCCGTTGAGTCAACAATACGGTCGATGCACGGTAACGGGAAGGGATCCTTAGGACAAGCTCTATGGATGTCTGTGTAATCAATACATAGCCTCCACATTCCGTTTGCCTTGCGCACCACTACAGGGTTGGCCAACCACGTCGGATGGAGCACCCCCCCCCTTACCAAGCCTGCTGCCTCTAGACTCCTGATCTCCTCTGTGATGAACTCCTGCCTCTCCAGAGCTTGCTTCCTAACCTTATGCTTGACGGGCCGTGCATGAGGACAGACAGCAGGATGGTGCCCAATCACTTCCCTGGGAACGCCGGGGATGTCGAAGGCTTGCCATGCAAAGACATCGACATTCGCCCGCAGGAAAGTGACGAGCTCGCTTTCCTATTTGCTGTTGAGGGTGGAGCTTATGGTAAAAGCTCCACTAGTGCCGTCCTCCTTGACGAGCACCTTCTTGGTCTCTGGTGGTGCAGTTCTGGACTTCTTGCTCTTGCCGGAGGAGCTCTCTGGCACGTCCTCAATGGGAGTGCAACACCCCGAAGAGGTGCGCTTGTCGGAGTGGGTGCGAGGGGTCTTGCCGGTCTTTTTCCCTCCTGGGGCTCCGTCGGCAGGAGCAGGTGCCTTGGCGGCAGCAGCTGCAACCGCTTCCCGGTAGAGTTGTTCGGCGCAAATCAACGCGTCTTTCTTGTCGGAGGGGACGGTGATGATGTTCATCGGCCTGGGCATCTTCAGGGTGTTGTAGGCATAATGTGAAGCCGCCATGAACTTGGCTAGTGCCGGGCGGCCGAGGATGCCGTTGAAGGGCAAGGGGATCTCGATTACATCCAAAACAATCCTCTCCATCCTGTGGTTCAGCTCGCCTCCGAACATCACGGGCAGCATGACCTTTCCCTTCGACTGGCTTCTCCCCGGTTGACCCCTTGGAACGTGCTCGTCTCCTCGAGGTCTCCATCAGGGATCTGCAGCCTCTTGATCATAACAGGCGAGATCAAGTTCAGACCGGCCCCGCCGTCAACCAGTATCTTCGTCACCTTGAGGTTGCAGATTGTTGGTGAAACCAACAACGGCAAGCACCCAACCGCAGTAGTGCGGTCAGGATGGTCCTCGGTGTTGAAGATGATAGGCGTGTTGGACCACCTCAGCGGCTTTCATGCGTTGAGCGACGGCTCCACCGCTGTGATCTCACGCGCCCACTGCTTGAGCTGGCGGTGGAATGTATGCAGCGAGGCGCCACCATCGACGCACATGGCTTCTGTGGCTTTCTGGAACTTGATGAGGACATCAATACCAATGTTACACCCACAGCCCCTACGGCTACATATACTGGACCAATTACTAGAGCTCGTGCACGCCAATTAAATTATCAGGTACTTTCATTTCTTGGTAATGATTCTAATGTTCATGAGAATACGATGCTACCTAAATTGGATACATTTGTTTTTCTTACAAATGAAGGGCCTAGCTTGGAGAAGGATGAACATTGGAGCAAGAACAAGCATGGAGATGATGGCATGCGCAAGGGGAACAAGAACGGAGTTACAAGTGATGATTTCAGGACTTTGAAGCCACCATAATGAGTGCATGAAGCCTTGGACGAAATATACAAGATGCCACTTCATAAATTTCGTCCAGAGGCTATTCTAGGTGCTGCGTCACCTTATTATTGGGCCAGGCCCATGTAATTTCGAAATACATTAGTATAGGCTATTTTTAGAGTCCGTATGTGTGGGGAAACAAGAGATAGGGTTAGTTTCGGACCCCTCCACCAAGGGCCACGAAATTCACCCCCTCTTCCTCCATATATACAGCCCTTAGGGCACCGTTTAGGCTTTGGGTTATGTTTACATTAAAAGTTCGTCATAGATGCAACTTCGCGTACTTCGTTTGTGTTCAACGACCAGACAAAGGCGTTACATAACCCCACCTTGATCAATAAAGCACTCATCTTATATTCGCAATATCCAGATTGCAATCTCAGTTTCTTGCTTGTTCTTCGTTTGCTCGCAGGAAACAGACCCTCATGGTCAAGTTGATCGTGCTCCGACGTGGTCAGTAACCTCTCGGAGTTGGTTTAGCGCTTGCTAAGGCGCGACGTCCTCGCACGTTTGTAGTCGGATCGTCAAAGTCGACTTCCACCAAAGCGATATCCATCATCTCATCGAAAGACGGGACACCTTTGCCTCTATCAAGTGGTATCAGATTTCTAGGTTGCTCGGTGAGATTTTACAGTTTTTCGTAGTTTAGATCGATTCGGTTCTTCATACATACAGTCCAGGAAAAAGCCACAAAAAAATTAGGGTTAGTTCATCATATCCGAACCAATCTGAGCCTTTGCATAATCTTTTTAGGGTTTTGCTTTGCTGAATTTGTGGTTGCATCGTCGTGTCTAGTTGCTGGTCTTAGCGTCTAGTCATTTAGACTTCCGAGTTCTGTCACAGTTTGTCACGCCGTCGCCGCACCATCTTCATCGTTGTTGCCATATACCACCACCGCTGCCATATCCCACCAATGCTGCCTTATACCACCAGCGCTGCCATATTCCACTAGCGCTGCCATATACCACCGATCCATATCCATATACCACCACCGCTATCATATACCACCACCGCTGCCATATCCTACCACCATATATTCACCACCAATCCGAGTTCTTTTCGCAATAGGTTTGTTTCCGAGATCCATCTAATTTCCGATTCGTGTTTCCTTGCCTGAGTAGGATTCGAAAAAAAAAAGTCTGGAGACCCCCGGGCAGTTTTTATACCAAAATTTCGGCGACCAAAAATATTTTTCCCTATCCTATTTTTAGGTCCCCAGGAGTGTTTTGAGACATTTGCCATCATAGTGATTTTTTGTCGCACTTTTTCGTCGTCGCTGCCCTGATTTCCGAAAAAAATGTCAAAAAATTTTGTGCCCATCTTGTCAGTTTGACCTGAGAAGAGTTTTGAGACACTCGCCATTATAGTGATTTTTTGCAAAAAAAATAAAAAAAATAAAGAGCAGCGCAAAAAAAAGAGTGAATTTTTTTTTCCAGAGTGTGCTTTTCCCTTGTTTAAGTGCAACACCGTGATTTTGTTAGTGTTCTAGTCTCGCGTCTCTAGCACGGTATAGCCTAGGACCAGCACAGTACCGTCGTTGAGCGTTTATTCAACTTTGCATCTCTGAATTGATTATTACTGATCTTTTTTGCTAACATATTGTTAGACTTCCCAGCTCCACATACATCTACGTCGTGTGTTTGACTCGTCCTGGTAATTGCTCTATCCAAGCTTTGAGAGTTTTGACTATAACGATTGTCGATCACCACCTGCTGCTGGGTAAGAACTGGTAAGAATTTGAGTTTTGCTTGACGGATTTGTGACACCCACCACCACCACTTGTTTGTAATATGTAGGATCATATTCTTGTGTGTTTCTATTGCTGCTAACCATGCCAGGATCACAAGCCGACGAGATTGACTGGGAGAACTTAACGAACAAGGAGCTTCATGATAAGTTTCAGCAAATGATGACTGAACAGGTGCAAGATGTGCTGAACAATTTTGAAGAGGCCATGGAGAAGATCACTGGCCTTGAGAAGACGTTCGAAACAAAGCTCGATAACAGATTTAATGAACTGCTTGCGCGTCTTCCACCACCGGCTGCACCTGCCGCACCTCTGCAACAACAACAACAACAACAACGACGACAACTACCTCCACATCGCGAAACAGCCCTCCATCGAGCGAGCCGTGTTCCTTTTCAGCCTGGCCAAACTGTTGGTGCTGCTGTTGATAATTCTGTGGCTCCTGCTGCTGATGGGGAGGAGGATGATTATGCGGGAGATTACGAGGATGAGGTTGATCAAAATCAGAACTACGTGCAACCACAAGCACCACAACCACCAGGTCGTCCACATGCAAATAATGGTAATGTTAGGGCTCCCCCTCAGGTACGAGATCATGACTCCCTAAACTGAAATTGAATATTCCACCATTTGAGGGTAGATATGTTCCTGATATATATCTTACTTGGGAGTTAGAAACTGAACAACGATTTACATGTTTACAATATCCTGAGGAGAGACATGTTTCTGCTGCTGTTTGTGCTTTCACTAGCTTTGCATGTGTTTGGTGGTCTGAACATTGCAGATTATATCCTATTCCAGCTACTTGGGCTGCTTTGACAACCACTATGCGTACTCGTTGGGTTCCACCATATTATCAACGTGAATTGCTTCAAAAATTGCAGCGTTTGAGACAAGGAAAAAATTCTGTAGAAGAATATTATCAGGAATTACAAGCTGGCATGATTAGATGTGGTATTGTTGAGGAGAATGAACCTATGCTTGCACGTTTTATGGGTGGATTAAATAGAGAGATTCAGACCATTCTAGAGTATATGGAGTATACTAATATCACTCGTTTATTCCATCTTGCTTGTAAAGCTGAACGTGAAGTGCAGGATCGATAAGCATTAGCGCGAACTAACTTTTCTGCAGGTCGACCTTCATCATGGACACCGCATGCATCTTCTACTTCCACTGCACCAGCACCTCCATTAGGTGCCACCTCCACCCGTGATACAAGAAAGCAGGCACAACCACTACTATCTACCAAGAGCGCACCAGCCGGGCTTACACATAGCTCTTCTTCTTCGATGGCATCAACTGGGCACACAAGTGATATTATTTGTCGTCGTTGTGAGGGAATAGGTCATTATGCGAGAGAATGCAAATCTCAGCGTGTGATGATTGCTACTGAGGATTGTTGGTATGAGTCCGCTAGTGACTATGATGAGGAGATGTTGGCTCTTATTACACGTGAAGAACACGGTGGAGATGATTCTGATCATGAGACGCAATACATGTCTCCTGAAGACGCTGACAGGTATGAATGTTTAGTTGCTCAACGTGTTTTGAGTGTGCAGGTTACACAAGCTGAGCAAAATCAGAGGCATAATTTGTTCCATACAAAGGGAGTTGTGAAGGAACGTTCTGTGCACGTCATCATAGACGGAGGGAGCTGCAACAACTTGGCTAGCATGGAGATGGTGGAGAAGCTCTCTCTCACCACAAGACCACATCCACATCCTTACTACATCCAATGGTTCAACAACAGCGGCAAGGTTAAGGTAACACGTACTGTTCGTGTGCATTTGAGTATCTCTACATATGCTGATTACGTGATTGTGATGTGATACCTATGCAAGCATGTTCCTTATTACTTGGTCGACCATGGAAATTTGATAAAAATTCTGTCCACCATGGTATAAACAATTAGTATACTCTTGTTCATAAGGATAAAAATATTACTTTGCTTCCTATGACTCCTGATTCCATTTTGAAAGATGATATTAATAGAGCTAATAAAGCAAAATAGGAGAGGAATAAGAGTGAAAATCAGATTGTGGCAAAAGAATTTGAGCAACAAATGAAGCCTAATAATAAACCATCTAGTGTTGCTTCTGAAATTAAATTGAAAAGTGCATGTCTACTTGCCACTAAATCTGATATTGATGAGCTAGATTTTAGCAAATCTGTTTGCTATGCTTTTGTGTGCAAAGAGGCATTATTTTCATTCGAGGACGTGCCTTCCTCTTTGCCCCCTGCTGTCACTAACATTTTGCAGGAGTTCGCTGACGTCTTCCCATAAGACGTGCCACCGGGATTACCTCCTATTCGAGGGATTGAACATCAAATTGACTTAATTCCCGGTGCATCGCTACCCAACCGTGCACCATACCATACCAATCCAGAGGAGATGAAGGAGATTATGCGTCAATTACAAGAGCTTCTCGACAAAGGTTATATACGCGAATACCTTAGTCCTTGTGTTGTTCCTATTATTTTAGTGCCGAAAAAGGATGGTATATCGCGTATGTGTGTTGATTGTAGAGGCATTAATAATATTACTATTCGTTATCGTCATCCTATTCCTAGGCTAGATGATATGCTTGATGAATTGAGTGGCTCTACAATATTCTCCAAAGTTGATTTGAGTAGTGGATACCATCAAATTCGTATGAAATTGGGGGATGAATGGAAAACAGCATTTAAAACTAAGTTTGGATTATATGAGTGGTTAGTCATGCCTTTTGGGTTAATAATGCACCTAGTACTTTCATGAGATTAATGAACGAAGTTTTACGTGCTTTCATTGGACGATTTGTGGTAGTTTACTTTGACGACATATTGATTTATAGCAGAACTTTGGAGGAACATTTAGAACATTTACGTGTTGTTTTTATTGCTCTACGTGATGCACGTTTGTTTGGTAACCTTGGGAAGTGCACCTTTTGCACTAATCGAGTGTCTTTTCTTGGCTATGTTGTTACTCCACAGGGAATTGATGTTGATAAAGTCAAGATTGAAGCTATTGAGAGTTGGCCTCTGCCCAAAACGGTCACACAAGTGAGGAGTTTTCTTGGTCTTGCTGGATTCTATAGGCGTTTTGTGAGAGATTTCAGCACCATTGCTGCACCTCTCAATGAGCTTACAAAGAAGGATGTGCCTTTTGTTTGGGGTACTGATACGGGGCTAACCCGGTGTAGGCCGATCTTTCACGTTTGGAGTGGGATCCCTCGAAGAGCACGAAGAACACGGGAAAGAACGGGGAGAAATCACAAGGGGAAACACTCAAGAACAAGTCCAATCACACATCCACTAGACAATCAAACACACAAGATCCACAAGGTACATGAACAATCAAAGGGAAACAAGATACATGGTAAAGTTCATCTCCAAGAGGAGGTCTTGATGATATCTTAGATGGATCTTCCCACGAGGGGGTCTTGATGATATCCCGCAGGATCTTCTCCTAGATGGAGGTCTTGGCCTCCAATGGAGTAGTGGTCTCTCTCTCTCTCTCAAGAGTAGAGATAGGTAGGAGCAAAGTTCACATACAAATGAGCTATCACTTTGCTAACCCTAACGAGAGGAAGGGGATGGAGTATATATAGGCTAGTCCACGAAGGGGTAAGTGAGGAGGGGATACATGGGCCTTTGGCCCGACTCTGCGCGCAGGCAGGCGCCGGATGTCCGGGCTGGGGGGCTGATGTCCGTGCTCTCGTGAGATGCCGGATGTCCGGGGCGATTGGCCGGATGTCCGGCCCGAGCTGGGTGACCTTCTGGCTTCGGGTGCCTCACGCCGGATTTCCGGGGGCAATGCCGGATGTTCGAGCTGTGGTGTGGCGCCGGATGTCCGGGCACATGGGTCGGATGTCCGGCCGCTCATGCTTTGGCCTTCTGTTGGTGCAGTTCGTGGGCGACTGCACAGGCGCCGGATGTCCGGCCCTTGGCCCGGATGTCCGGCCGCTGTAGCTTCAGCAGCATCGTCTTCTTCCGTTGTTGCTTCCAGGATTCCCTCGCGGATGGTGTAGTTGTTCCTTGGTGCTTCTACTCCCCCTCGACATCCTTGAAGCTCCGGCAATACCTATGCATGCACACGGGAGAAGTGTCAAGTAGTATACCATCCTCGAAGGGGTCAAGTGAACATGTGTAAAGGAGAAGATTCACCTTTATGTATGAGAAGTAGAGGTCACACGTGTCACTTGCCAAACGGACTCTTGACATCGTGATGACCATAGGATGCTCCGCATCATCCCCTCCCCCTTGTAAAAGATCCGACCTCGGATCAGAAACCAAATCACCATGGGAAAGAGATGGCGGTGCCGTGTCGAAGTGGTCGGTCACCAAGCACTCATCATCTTGAAACTCGAAATGGGCACTCTCCAATGTCGCACCGTCTAGTGATTCCTTCAAAAGAAGAAAGAAGAACAAACACTTGGAAAAACAAATGTGGTCAGCTTTAGTGCAAAACCAAGCGTTCAAGAGGTGATTCACCAAACAAGTTTCGTCATCAAGCATAGCATCGGGTGTGACAAAGGATTGTGACATGGCATGTAAGCATATCAATTGAGCACAAGCAAAGATATCATGGGGACAAGGATGCAAATGTGAGGTAGAGATGCAAGTATGTGTGACAAGAGAATAAGCATCTACCTCAAGGTCATAGCAAACAAGCATCAAGCACTCAATGAAAGGTCTATGGTAGGCATAAGAAGTATTCACAACACCAAATAAAATGAAGTGCCGAAACACATGGGACAAGTGCAAGACAATCCAAGCATAACGTGCATAGGGTGTGGTGAATATAGTGTGGCACTCAACACAATAGAAATAACAATTGTTCATCATGTGTGAGGCAATCAAGTCAAGCATGTGACAAGCAAAGGGACATGGCATATGTGAATAAATGATATTGGAGCAACCAACCATATGATAGTAGCAACACAAGGTATATATGTCACGAAGCATGGAAATGTTGTAATCATAGGTGAAAGCAATATCTTGAACATGCGTGCAAATGGTGCAAGCAACACATGAAGTACGATCCACAATATCCAAGATCAAGAAGGATGACACCTTGAAAGCATTTCCTTGTGCATTCTTCACATTGCCGAAGTGGTAGGAAGTATGGTGTAGAAGCGAGTCGTGGTAGAATATATGAGGCTCGCTCTCAAGAGCTCGAATGGTCAACTCACGTGAAGTGGAAGTCGACACAAAATCCAAGTATCCTACACATGAACAAAACAAAACAAAGAACGTATGCGTATGGTAGATAAACACATCATCCATCATGATGGTTCTCATCTTTCACACAAAACCATTAGAAGCACAAGTGCATGAATAATATGACGCAACAATGGCTAAACTCATGGCACTAGGTATATGGTGCAAAGAAGTAAGACAAGCATGCTTCAGAAGAATTATGTCAAAATCTCCAAATATATGCGACAATGCTATGGGGGCAATCTCATGAGCAAGAAGAGAATCATTGTTACACTCAATACATGGCAAATCTAGCATGAGAGAGGCAACACATGGAGATTTATGACAAGAAGCAATATGATTCATGTGAAAAGCATATAGATGGTTGTCATCAAACGCATGAAATGAGCAATTATAATCATTGGTGATGCAACATAAGCAAGCATAGTAATCAAGTCGTGCAAACTAGTGGAGCGAAGATGCAACACACTAGAAGAAATCATGGCAATCATGTCATGTGAGCAAATAATAGGCATAGGGAATGCACATGACATATTGCAAGCACGGACACAAAGCAAGATGAAAGTATCATCATAGGAATGGTGCACAAAAGGAACATGGCAATAACAAGCAATATCTCCACCAAGCTTGCAAATACACATACAAGTACTAGAATCAATCATCATGTGTAATGCAAAGCATGGGTCACAAATGCATGGCAAATGCATAGTAAATAGCATATCATGCAAAGTGAACATGGAAAGATGGGAAAATGATATATATTGGACAATAAGCCATAACCATGTGAGGGCCATGTAGAAGAAATGCGCGAAGTCTTTGCGCGAAAAGAGCGATGGGAAAGACAATCCATGGGATCCCAAATCATCGTTGCTCTCTAGAGCTCGTTTTGTCAACTCGTGGGATTGCGAGGTTGACAAGTATTCATGGGTACCTACACAAAAAGGACACAAACCAAAGAAATTGTGCGCGTGGTAAATGTACACATCATCCATCATGATGTGTATGTGCACGTGTGAGTTAGCACAAGATAAGCAATGCTCGAAGAAATTTGATGCATGGTATAAGAACATGTCATCCATCATGAAAGAATAGCTATTGTGTATGACATGATGGGGATACAAATTGAGAATGCAAGTATATGGCACATCAATAGCGTGTTTATTCATGGGGAGCATATGGTGCACACAAGTATTGGGATCATGCAATGAATGGGATGGATCAAAATCTCCTAAAATGTATGAGGAAACTATGGGGGTCTCCTCATGAGCAATAGCGGAAACATCATATGGAGAAAATGGACAACATCCCAAACAATGCATATCCGAAGCTAGGATGTCATGGCATGGCATATAAGATAAATGATGCAAAGGTAGCATATCAATAGCATCACAAGAAAAACAAATGCCAATAACCATGGGCTTGTAATCTATGCCATATGTGCAAATTGGGTTCATTTTAATGGCATATGCATAGTCACTATGAAGAGATTGCAAATAAGACATATGGTTGATCTCATGCATAGCATATGACAAGTCAAGCGGATTATCAAACATGATGTGACCTAAAGAATTGTCACAAGAAATCCTATGTAACATGGCATCACTACTAATAGACTCCACATGAGAATCATCATATTCATCATAAATGGGCAAATCATCACATGAGGAAATCATACTAGCATGAAGCATGGTACTAGGTGGATCAACATCATGCAAGCAATCAATGTCGAGAATGTCCACTAGTGGGACTAGAGCATCACCGTCACCTATGTTACCTTTGTCATTCCACTCAAGTGGTGTAGGTGAGGTGGGAAAGACCAAATGGTGGTCATGTTCATCTTGATGGAACCATGTGAGGGGTGCATCATATTCCGCCATGGCCATCGTCTTGTCCAAAGGGAGACGAAGTCGTCGAGGATCGGCGCGTCATAATAAATGGGACCTAGCACCAAATGAGAAGACACAATAGAGGTAGAGGTCAAGTTGTTAGAAATGCAAATGGCCTCACATGACCTATCAAATATCTCACTCTCTCTATGTAGTGGTTCACTCACTCCCTCAAAGTAGGTGCACTCAAAGTCGCATATGGTGGAGTCACTCATCTCACTCAAGTGGTGGGGGTTGTGGCTCTCCTCACATGGGAAGTGGGGCAACTCGTCATATATGGGGGTAGTGGTGAAGTCACTCTCACTCTCAATATGGTGGCAAAAGTCACTCAAGTCATCATACGTTGCCGTGGTCAAAGGGAAAATCCCATGCTTAACCATCTTGTCATCGTCGCCGTGGATGAAGGCCGAAGATGGCACATCATCACTCTCGCCCCCAAAGATGGAACATCATCCTTGCTCGCCACCTTGTCGCTCGCCTCCAAAGCTTGGTCCTTGAGGGTCTCCGTAGTCATACTCGTCGCCGCACCGTCTTGAAAAAGAGTCATGGTAGACTCGGCACCATCAATACCACAAAGAGGGTTGGCGGTGAAGTCGAACTTGGGAGCATCTTCTTGGAGCTCGTCGGGCTTGGACATCTTGGTGGTACTATCCTCATGCTCGTTCTCATGGAGCTTGGTCGCCGCAAAGTTTGCATGGGGTGGAGAAGCCTTGGCCTTCATGAGTTCTTGTTCTGCCTTGAGAGCACCAATGTAGTAGTCGTCAATGGACTTCTAGTTCTCGAGTAAGATAGTCTTCGAGATGTCATTGTGCAATCCCATCATGAAGTGGAACTTCATCGAAATGGGGTCGTCCACGCCGGCTCGTCATAAGGCAATCTTCATCTCCTTGAAGTACGCGTCGATGGACTTGGATCCTTGGATGGTGTTCTCCAATTGGCGTCGAATTTGTTCCGTGTAGGTTGGAGGCACGAACTCTCGCCGCAAAGCTCTCTTCGTCTTGGGCCAACTCATGTCGTAGTACTCCAAAGGTGTGTGAAGCCACCATGCCGAGGCGTAGTCATGGAAGTTTCTTGTGGCGCACTTCACTTGATCTTCGGGAGGAAATTGATGTAGCTTGAGGTAGTCGTCCATCAAGCGCTCCCACTCGAGGTACTCCTCGGGTTCTTGAGTCCCATAGAAAGGAATCGCATGGTCGATGTCGAGGTCGTAGTAGCTCGTGGAAGTCGCGGACTTGAGCTTGGGGAGCTTCTCTTGAGCGTAGTATTGGGGTGCTTGTTGGCGAAGATGTCGTATGTCTGTAGGCGAAGATGCCTTGAAGTCGCTTGGCGAAGATGCCAAGGGAGATGGTGAAGTCATTGAGCGGTTGTTGATGTAGAGCTCTTGACCTTCACTTTCTTTGTGGTGATGGTGTCGATGCCGATGTGATCTTGCCGGAGATGGTAGCTCGGAAGCATGTTCTCTTGAGCGTCTTCTCGAAGATGAGGAAGATCGCTTGTAGGACTTGATGAGGGCTTTGATCTCCTCCATTTTAGCTTGCATCTTGGCATCGGAGTTGTTGTTCGTGGCATCGAACTCGTCGTTGTTGTCGTAGACCGAAGGTGAAATGCCTTGCCTATCCATCACAAGACTCGAGTAGAGGTGAGTAGGAAATGAGATAAACAATACCAAGTTACCTTTTCCCAAAGTTCAGGATGTATCAGGGTTTCACTCAATGTGAGATGAAAGAATACTGGAATTGGTACCGGACTTGTTCACTCACACCTATCAAGTAAAGCTTATGGTGTAGCTCAGTGAGGATAGTGGCACAAAAATTTGATGCAAAATGTTAGCAAGAGTCAATAATGTTGAAAGAGATTCATAAATTCGCAAGCGATACAAGTAGACCAATAGCAATATGTGGCACACGGAAACACACACGCGGATAGATAAATGGGGTCGTGCAACCAAGGAATGAGAACAAAATGTGGAATCCACGGAAAACGCTCGTGTTGCACAACCCAAGAGAGACGCTAGCACGATTGCTCAATAGGCGGATACGACACTTGTGCACAACCTATAAGATGCATAGTGGATAAACTTTCTATCCCAAGTATGCTATGTATGTATGGTTCCCGGTGTTTTGCACACAATGATCCAAAATGATCAAGTATGATAACATATGATATATTGTGATGCTATAGATATTGCTTACAAGCTCTTTGCTCACTCTTTTTCTTTTCTTAAAAGCTTATTCTCTCTTCTTCTTTTTTGTATGGCCAATTTTGCACAACTAGTAAATGTGCACATGCAACGCACGTCTCAACCAATGCACATGAAATTCATGTGATAGTTCATATGCTGGAAAATTCAGAAAATAGAAGGAACGATTATGAAGAAACCATTGAGCAACAATACGTAATATTGATGCACAACACCAACTCAAATTGCCTCTCCAAGTTTTGAAGTGAAAGCACAAGTATGTATATAAATATTTTTCCGGAAATAGCATAGTGCACAGAAATATATCGAAAAAAAATGTTGCAAGGGGCATACCATTGTTTTAGCCATGAAAGGAACCAACAAAGAAATCAAAATATGTAACAATGTTTGGCACAACTGTACTCTCATTTTAAGCTTGTGGGGCTACAACAAATGTCGCCTGAAAGCATTGTTCGGACGTGCAACTCATATTTCTCTTGCCCCATGAACTCTTTCGCCCAACTTCGGCCAAGCCATGCAGCGGGGAAGGATCCATTGACGTTGTTAGAACTACATCTAGATTATTCTTCCTCATCAGTATTATGATAAACAATTTACAACAACAATGACTATATAACGGAACAAATATGTACAATGATAGTACAGAATCTAGAATAAGGACCATTGATCAGATGTTGGAGCATCAACATTGATAGAAAAAGCAAATCCATGCATGTCACAACATGCTACTTACATTTCCCATGTCATGGATACAATCTTAATATCTCAAAAAAGATTATAGATAGATTAGAATTGGAAAATGAGGTGATCCAGAAATTGGATATTTCACTGGCCGAGGGCAATCTCCATTAGTACAAAATCAGTATGTTCATACTCAACTTGTATGAAAGAACTATAATACTTGTTGTATGGGTTCAATTAGGAGTGGTCAGAAATTAGGAGAAGCTTCCTAGAAATTTGAATGCAGATTTGAGGCTTGGCATTTTTGATGGCTGAGTAAAAAAACATTTGAAACAAGGCAAAAGACTTGCCATTTTCATTGATTAAGAAGAGAATTACACGGTTAATTGACGGAAAACTGGGCTAAAACCGATACATCCCAACCCATATGACATGGGCACCACCGGTCAACCTGGCCGCCGACATGGCACACAGAGCTGCAAAGAAGAAAGACATCCGTAGAGGAGTAGCAATATATCCAGCGGGCGGGCGAAGTGGTGAGGGTGTCGGCAATATATCCAGCAGAGCTATAGTGTGAGATTTAGGGCTACGATGATTCTAGACTAAATTTTCTTCTCATATTATTTTTTACTTGGGCACGTTCAGTTTTTTGGTTAATTCACTACCCCTAAATGCTCCGACAAATTATCATAAGCAGAAAACATGTACTTCCTCCGTTCCTAAATGCAGGTCTTTTTAAAGATTCCAATATGGACTATATACAGAGCAAAATTAGTGAATCTACACTCGAAAATACATATATATATATATCCGTATGTAGTTCATATTGACATCTCTAAAAAGACATATTCAGGGAAAGGGGGAGTATATCTGTAAGCAAGTTGTAAAAGAAAAAAAAACATAGTCGTATCATTTCAAAGAATGTTACATGCCAATAGGTTATAATTTTGCTATTGTCATCAAATGCATATCATCAATGTCAGTACAATCAAATATAATGGCATGTCAACCCGGAATATACAAGGTCAATCATATAGATGCAACAATGCAAGAAGAGTTACTAATCATTGCATTCTAGTGGTTGCATTGAGCATCAATACTCATTATGTACAAACAATACAACATAGGAAGAGTGAGATGATATAACTAATAAAGTTCAAAGAATGTACTGCTGACAAAGATCCTTTACTTGATAAAGGCAGTAGTCGCTTGAGAAGTAGTCCTTCCCGATAAAGATGATCTGCTAATGATCCATATGCATGTACATATTTTTAACACGCGCCGATCTGCAAATCTATGTGAGTAAGCTTGTGCCAATTTATTTTGTAGGAGTTGTGGGCAGCCCAAGTGCCTGGGAGAGCGCTGCCACTATTGTAGCACTTTCCGGCTTGTCGGCGTGGTGTAGAAGGCTGAAGGATGTATGGCTGCACTGAATCAGGAGGAAGTTTCAGTGTCTTGTGCATTTCGTACCAGTTTTCAGATCCACGTCGGGGCCTTGTTGGGGTTTTGCACTCACATATTATGAGTCCAACATCAGCTCACATCAGAGAAAATTCAGTTGAGCATGATCATTAATTTCTTTTTACATTGTTAAGTAGTATGATCATTACTTAGTCATAGTGTTTCATTACAAAGACTTCCAGATGTTGTCGCTTGCCAAAAGGAAGATATCGTGTCTTTACCACAATAGAATCTGAATAATTTATTCCAGTTCAGCATAGGATTTTCTGTCATGTTATTTGTGAAACACAACCTAATAAGAACTAAAAGCATAGGACTTTGTCATGTTATTTGTGAAACACAAAGGAATATGTTCCAAACCTGAAAGTTGGATGGGCCGGAGTTCCTTTGCTGAATTCAGTGTAGGCGTAGTGATGTGGTGTCACGCTGCTGCGTCCAGGCCATGGTGTCCGCGTGAGGAGTGTGGCGGCCATCACGGCAGCGTTGGGTCAGTAAAGTCCTGGAATAGAGTGTGACACCGCATTTCAGGCAATGGGTCTATGTGAGGGATGATGAAGCAACAATACAAATACTAATCGACATATAGTACATCTATTTTCACTAATGTGATGGCACAACCCAGAGCCTACATGTGTCTCAATTCTGAAAATTGTGAAGTGTGTAATCAGAACACTATTTCAGTTTGGTAGGGCGATCCAAACAGTGTACCCCCATCCATCCATTGTTAAATGATTGTCTGCTCATGAAAACCTGAGCATCGAGAAAGAAGACTAATTGGAGACCATGGAGCTGATCTTATACTTGAATAGTGAGTGCCTGACTATCATGGCTATCTCTATTTACGGATGTTTAAAGGGATTGGATACATCAGAGCGTCTTGAAGCAAACACAAGAGAGTGTCATAATCATAAATTTTCAAGAATGCGGGATCGATAAAATTGGTGTGCCATGTTATTTCTAGGGAATAAATCCCTGAGCTTTTGGGACAAAAAATCAGTTTAAAAAGGGGTGATGCCAGCAAGCTTATGTGACCTTCTCGGTCTAGATTCTCTGCTCAAACCTGCTGATGCACTTAGATGTTAGAAAGAGAGATTGGATGGAGAGGGCGTGATGGGTCGTACCGCGGCGACGCCTTGCTGCAAGTCTGGATTTAATAGGCGTATTCATGAAGATGCAGCGTGTAGGGTGGCCGCTGACGCATACACATATGCGCGGATGCTCCACGCTGTGGCTGCGCAGCCAGGAGCCGCATCGCCGTGGGCGGAGGGGTGGGCCATGCACGCACTCGCCAGCGTGGACTGCTGCCTTGTCCGGTTGGACGCCCAGCTCAGCCTGGTCGAGCTCCTCGTTCCAGCGCTGGACGCCGGACGTCGTCCTGGCCGTCGTCGGTCCGGCGGACATGGCATGGTGGGTTGGCGTCGGGGATAGCCGGAGAGAAGAGTTGTGGCCTTCATCTGCAGCCGTATGCTGGCGGCGGCGGCGATCTAATAACCCTGGATCCATCCCTAGGGTACGATGGACATGGAATAGGGAGGAGCAGTATGTGGTCTTTACAATCGCTGGGATAGGAGCTGATTACGCTTTCATGGAACACGTATTAGGCAGACGAATCTTTGGGAGAGTATACGTCGGGCGGACTGTAATTGCTAATTGCTAACCTCATATTAATCTAGGCTATTAGATCTAATTTGATGGGATAATCAGACGGTAATAATCAACCGGTGTACACTTAACGGGGTGTCTCTAAGAAAGAAGATGTTTGCTTGTTTAATAGTAGTAGAGATGCACAAACCAAGATAGCAATTGTGTATATGCGGGAACAAACTTGAGACACAAGATATGATATGATGATACCAAATGATATGGTGTATGCAATGGATGGTGTAGATCACTAATGTGCACAAGTAATGTGGCTCGGCAATACTCAAATGGCTAGTCTCGATAGGCAAGTAACGCAAAATGGGCTAGGGGTTAACAATGCAATTGCAAGGGAATATACAATGGTGTCGTCGAGGTTACCGTCCTTTGCGATGATGAATGGCGGTGTTCTTGATGTAGATACCAAGATGATGGAGACTCGTCCCTAAGTAGCCGAAACACCTTAGGAAATGGAAAAAACGCGAACTCAAAATCTCAAGGACAAAAGTCAAATGGTGGTAGCGGGAAAGCGGTGGTGGTTTGCACTCGGCAATGTGGAAGTGGAATGATGGCTATACATGTGTCCGAGTTGAAGTTGCCGTCCCTGAGTAGCCGAAACACCTTAGGAGACACAAACCACAACTCAAAAAAGCTCAAACAAAATTGGGTTAAGTTGGGTGTCGGAAGTGTATGGTGGGCACGTCTATGCGGAAATGGTGGTGGTTGATGAAGAAGCAATTGTCCCTAAGTAGCCTAAACACCTTAGGAGACTCGAATCACAACTCAAACAACCACTAATGCTATATGGAACAAATTGGGTTAGGTTGCGGAAGTCGGTGGTGGCTATGCGGATGATATGGTGGAGGCCCTAGACAAACTTGCCAAATTTTCAAAAAATTGATGAAGTCAAATGATGTTGGTGGTATTTTTGTGGGATGGGGGATGTCAATAGCTTCAAAACGAGCTAAAGAACGTCAAAATCGGACTCCGGATGAATTAGTTATGGTCAAAACGGTGAAACACGAAAGGCTGAAATGCCAGGGACCGGATATCCTGGGGTAGGGGCCGGATTTCCGGGGGGGTATGTCCAGAACCGTACAGATTTGGTGCTCCAGGGCCCGAATGTCCGGCTTGGGGCCCGGATGTCCGGCCGGATGGCCCGGATGTCCGGCCTGAGGCCCGGATGTCCGGCCCGACGATTCCAGATCTCGTTTGGGGCGGAAATTTTTGAATTGGGGGCGGAAATTGATGATTTCGTGGGCAAAATTTGATGGATTTCATGGATGGAAGGTGGGGAAACTTGGGGGAAATCTAGATCCACTTGAAACCAAGCAAATCCACGAATCAAAATCAAAAAAACATCATCAAACCAACAAATCACAAAAAAAAATTGGGGCTATTTTTGGTGGGGATTTTCGGATTTTATGATGAAATCAAGCAAAAGAAGGCTAGAAAACGGTGGGAGGGACTCCACATACGTGATCAACGTGGCTCATGATACCATATGATACGGGTCTAACCCGGTGTAGGCCGATCTTTCATTTTTGGAGTGGGATCCCTCGAAGAGCATGAAGAACACGGGAAAGAACAGAGAGAAATCACAAGGGGAAACACTCAAGAACAAGTCCAATCACACATCCACTAGACAATCAAACACACAAGATCCACAAGGTACATGAACAATCAAAGGGAAACAACATACATGGTAAAGTTCATCTCCAAGAGGAGGTCTTGATGATATCCTAGATGGATCTTCCCACGAGGGGGTCTCGATGATATCCCGCAGGATCTTCTCCTAGATGGAGGTCTTCGCCTCCAATGGAGTAGTGGTCTCTCTCTCTCAAGAGTAGAGATAGGTAGGAGCAAAGCTCACATACAAATGAGCTATCACTTTGCTAACCCTAACAAGAGGAAGGGGATAGAGTATATATAGGCTAGTCCAGAAGGGGTAAGTGAGGAGGGGATACATGGGCCTTTGGCCCGACTCTGCGCGCAGGTAGGCGCCGGATGTCCGGGCTCTTGTGAGATGCCGGATGTCCGGGGCGGTTGGCCGGATGTCCGGCCCGAGCTGGGTGACCTTCTGGCTTCGGGTGCCTCACGCCGGATTTCCGGGGGCAATGTCGGATGTCCGGGCTGTGGCATGGCGCCGGATGTCCGGGCACATGGGCCGGATGTCCGGCCGCTATAGCTTCATGTGACGCCCCCGATTCAATCGTACACCAATCATGCACGCAAATGTGTACGATCAAGATCAGGGACTCACGGGAAGATATCACAACACAACTCTAAAACTTAAATAAGTCATACAAGCATCATAATACAAGCCAGGGGCCTCGAGGGCTCGAATACAAGTGCTCGATCATAGACGAGTCAGCGGAAGCAACAATATCTGAGTACAGACATAAGTTAAACAAGTTTGCCTTAAGAAGGCTAGCACAAACTGGGATACAGATCGAAAGAGGCGCAGGCCTCCTGCCTGGGATCCTCCTAACTACTCCTTGTCGTCGTCAGCGGCCTGCACGTAGTAGTAGGCACCTCCAGTGTAGTAGGGATCTTCGTCGACGGTGGCGTCTGGCTCCAGGGCTCCAGCATCTGGTTGCGACAACCAGGTAGAAGGGAAAGGGGAAAAGAGGGAGAAAGCAACCGTGAGTACTCATCCAAAGTACTCGCAAGCAAGGAACTACACTACATATGCATGGGTATATGTGTAAGGAGGCCATATCGGTGGACTGAACTGCAGAATGCCAGAATAAGAGGGGGATAGCTAGTCCTATCGAAGACTACGCTTCTGGCAGCCTCCGTCTCGCAGCATGTAGAAGAGAGTAGATTGAAGTCCTCCAAGTAGCATCTCCAAGTATCATCTCCAAGTAGCATCTCCAAGTATCATCTCCAAGTAGCATCGCATAGCATAAACCTACCCGGCGATCCTCTCCTCGTCGCCCTGTAGAAAAGCGATCACCGGGTTGTCTATGGAACTTGGAAGGGTGTGTTTTATTAAGTATCCGGTTCTAGTTGTCATAAGGTCAAGGTACAACTCCAAGTCGTCCTGTTACCGAAGATCATGGCTATTCGAATAGATTAACTTCCCTGCAGGGGTGCACCACATAACCCAACACGCTTGATCCCATTTGGCCGGACACACTTTCCTGGGTCATGCCCGGCCGCGGAAGATCAACACGTCGCAGCCCCACCTAGGCAAAATAGAGAGGCCAGCACGCCGGTCTAAACCTAAGCGCACAGGGGTCTGGGCCCATCGCCCATAGCACACCTGCACGTTGCGTGGGCAGCCGGAAGCAGAACTAGCCCCCTTAATACAAGAGCAGGCTTACGTTCCAATCCGTCCCTGACGTCTGAAGTGCTTCGGCTGATACCACGACGCCGGGATACCCATAACTACTCCCGCGTAGATGGTTAGTGCGTATAGGCTCGTAGCCAACTCAGATCAAATACCAAGATCTCGTTAAGCGTGTTAAGTATCCGCGAACGCCGAACAGGGCTAGGCCCACCTCTCTCCTAGGTGGTCTCAACCTGCCCTGTCGCTCCGCCACAAAGTAACCGTCGGGGACCGTCGGGAACCCAGGCCCACCTCTACTGGGATGGAGCCACCTGTCCTTTCAGCCCCCAACTCCGAACAGTATCACAGGTAATGTAACAGTGTAAAGTATATAGTATATGCCCGTGATCACCTCCCGAAGTGATCACAGCCCAGTAGTATAGCATGACAGACGGACAAGAGTGTAGGGCCACTGATGGAACACTAGCATCCTATACTAAGCATTTAGGATTGCGGGTAAGGTATCAATGACTGTAGCAGCAATGACAGGCTATGCATCAGAATAGGATTAACGGAAAGCAGTAACATGCTACACTACTCTAATGCAAGTAGTATAGAGAAGAGTAGGCGATATCTGGTGATCAAAGGGGGGGCTTGCCTGGTTGCTCTGGCAAGAGAGAGGGTCATCAACTCCGTAGTCGAACTGGTCAGCAGCAGCGTCGGTCTCGTAGTCTACCAGAGAGAAGAGGGGGAAGAAATAATGAATACAGAGCAAACAAAGCACCACAAAATATATCAAGGCAATACGCGGTGTTCGGTGTGCCCTAACGCGGTAGTAGGTGATACCGGTGAAGGGGGAAAAACCCCCGGGAAAGTATTCCCGGTGTTTCGTGTTTTCGGGCAGAGGAGCCGGAGGGGGAAAGTTGCGGGTTCGATAGGTTAGGTGTGTGTGGCGGACGAACGGACCGCGTGTCCGGATTCGTCTCGTCGTTCTGAGCAACTTTCATGTTGAAAATATTTTAATCCGAGTTACGGATTAAAAGATATGATTTTCTAAAGATTTTATTAATTTCTGGAATTTAATTAATTATTTAATTAATTCGAAATTGGATTTATGACATCAGCATGATGTCATGCTGACGTCAGCAGTCAACGTTGACCGTTGACCTGGTCAACCTGACATGTGGGTCCAGGGGGACCCACCTGTCAACCTCTAATTAGGTTAATTAGGGTTTAGGTTAATTTAATTATAGTTTAATTAAACTTAACTAGTTAATTAAATTAATTAAACCGGATTAATTAACTTAATTAATTGCTTAATTAATTAATAATTTTATTAATTCATTTTTTATTTTTATTAATTAATTTTTTTAATTCCTTTTTTTAGGGGCAGTGGGGCCCGTTTGTCTGTGGCACAGAGGCCTAGCGGGCGGGGTGCTAGCGGGTGGAGTCGGCGCGGGCGTCGGGCGCTAGCCCGAATGGGCGCACGGGCGTTATCGGGTGCGGGCGCCGCGCACCCGCACGGAGGCGACGGAGGGCGCCAGCGGGTTCGTGCCCACGATGCGTCCAGGGGAGGGCGTGTGGGCGTGCGGGGAGGGGAACCACGGCGGCAGCTCGCCGGAGTTGCGTTTCGGTGACCACTTTGTCACCCACGAGCATCAGAAGGACGAGCGCGTTGGCGCGCATCGAGTTGGGCTAGTGGTTGGTGCTGGAGGTGGCCGAAAACAAGGCCGGTGACGAGGTTCGGCGGCGGCGGGCGTGCAGCAGCAACGGGGAGCGGGGACCGTCCATGGCCGGGCTTGGTCAGAGGGGCGTGGGCGCGAGCGCGCGCTGTCGGCCACGGTCGGGCGCGGCCAAGCGCGGTCTAGGGCGTGCGGGAGCTCGACAGTGGTCCCGTGCGGAGGCAGGTGCCGCGGGCGGCTCCGGGGTGGGGTCGGGCGCATCCACGATGCGGTGAGCGCAACGGTCGATGGCAGCAGGCGGGAGTCGCGGTGCGCGGCAGCGTGCGCGTGCGGAACGGCGCGGCGAGCGCAGGACGAGGACGCGAGGCGTGCGCGCGTGCGCGTCGAAGACAGGGGAGGAGAGGGGGAAGCTCACGGGGCAGAGTAGGGACGGGGCAACGTGCTCGGTGGAGGTCGGGGAGGTCGACGGGGACGAGCGGCGGAGAGGAGCAGTCCGGTGGGGAAGGGGAAGTAGGCCGGCGAGGGAGCTCCGGTCGCCGGCGCGTCTAGGCGGCGACGGGCGCGCGAGGGAGAAGGGTGAGGTCGTCGCGGCGACGGGCGACGGGGTCGGGGGGGTTTTGCCCCGGTCCATATCCAACCGAGAGAGGGAGGAGGAGGCCGGGAGGTGCTGGGCCGGCGAGGTGGCGTCGCGGAGGAGGATGGAGGCGCGGTGGTTGTGGCGATGGGAGGCGTCGGGAGCGCGGGATCGATCCCGATCCAGATCGGATCGGGAGGGGGGGAGTGCCGATGAGTGGGTTAGGGTTTCGGTCGGGGTTGACCAGGTATAGGCGAAGGAGGGGGCCGGTTGGGCCAAGTAGGCCGATTGGATGGGAGGGGCCGAGGCCCATGGGGAGGGGGGTTCATTTATTTTGTTTTGTTTTCACTTTTGTTTTTCTTATTTATTTTACCTTTTCTGTTTTAGTTTTGTCTTCAATAATTTTACTTTTGGTAAAATATACACTTAGTATCTAAATTAGTATTTCAGCTCAGTCCATAGCCACAAAAGGTCTAGTCCTCAGATAAATTAGTTTGAAATTTTATTAATTACAAAAGTCATTTAAATAATTGTTTTTGCTACTGTTTTATTCATCTTGTAGTATTTAAACATTTTATATAGGTGTGGTTTCTCCACCATAACCATCTATGTTTTATTTGCTACAATTTGAACATTTTAGATTTGATAATTAAAAACTTTTACTGTTTGTCTTCAATTCAATTTTGAATTTGGATGGGTTCTGAACTAACACAAGATTAGCAACGGTAATCGTGGTGACGTGGCATCATTACCAGAGGGTTACTGTAGCTTGATTACCCGGACGTCACACTTCAGCAGCATCGTCTTCTTCCGTCGTTGCTTCCAGGATTCCCTCACGGATGGTGTAGTTGTTCCTTGGTGCTTGCACTCCTCCTCGACATTCGTGAAGCTCCGACAATACCTATGCATGCACACGGGAGAAGTGTCAAGTAGTATACCATCCTCGAAGGGGTCAAGTGAACATGTGTAAAGGAGAAGATTCACCTTTATGTATGAGAAGTAGAGGTCGCACGTGTCACTTGCCAAACGGACTCTTGACATAGTGATGACCATAGGATGCTCCGCATTAGGTACCGCACAGGAAGAAGCCTTCACGATATTGAAAGATAAGTTGACACATGCTCCTTTACTCCAACTTCCTGATTTTAATAAGACTTTTGAGCTTGAATGTGATGCTAGTGGAATTGGGTTAGGAGGTGTGTTATTACAAGATGGCAAACCTGTTGCATATTTTTCAGAAAAATTGAGTGGGCCTAGTCTGAATTATTCTACTTATGATAAAGAATTATATGCTCTTGTTCGGACTTTAGAAACATGGCAACATTATATATGGCCCAAAGAATTTGTTAAACATTCTGATCATGAATCTTTGAAACATATTAAAAGTCAAGCTAAACTGAATTGTAGACATGCTAAATGGGTTGAATTCATTGAGACTTTCCCTTATGTTATTAAACATAAGAAGGGTAAAGAAAATGTTATTGCTGATGCATTGTCTCGTCGCTATACTATGCTTTCACAACTTGACTTCAAAATATTTGGTTTGGAGACCATCAAAGATCAATATGTGCATGATGCTGACTTTAAAGATGTATTGCAGAATTGTAAAGAAGGGAGAACAGGGAACAAGTTCGTCGTTAATGATGGACTTGTGTTTCGTGCTAACAAGCTATGCATTCCAGCTAGCTCCATTCGTCTTTTGTTGTTGTAGGAGGCGCATGGAGGGGGATTAATGGGACACTTTGGTGTGAAGAAGACGGAGGACGTACTTGCTACACATTTCTTTTGACCAAAGATGAGACAGGATGTTGAGCATTTTATTGCTCGCTGCACTACATGTCAAAAAGCTAAGTCACGACCCAATCCTCATGGTTTATCTATGCCTTTGCCTGTACCTAGTGTTCCTTGGGAGGATATATCTATGGACTTTGTTTTAGGTTTACCTCGAACAAAGAAGGGGAGGGATAGCATATTTGTTGTTGTGGATAGATTCGCGAAAATGGCACACTTTATACCATGTCATAAAAGCGATGATGCCGTTAATGTTGCTGATTTGTTCTTTCATGAAATTATTCGCTTGCATGGTGTGCCCAATACTATTGTTTCAGATCGTGATACTAAATTTCTTAGCCACTTTTGGAGATGTTTATGGGCTAAATTGGGGACTAAACTGCTTTTTAGTACTACTTGTCACCCCAAACTGATGGACAAACTGAAGTAGTCAATAGAACATTGTCTACTATGCTTAGGGTTGTTTTGAAGAATAATAAGAAAATGTGGGAAGAATGCTTGCCTCATATTGAATTTGCTATAGTCGTTCATTGCATTCTACTACTAAGACGTGCCCTTTTGAAATTGTGTATGGTTTCCTACCTCGTGCACCTATTGATTTGTTGCCTCTTCCATCTGCGGAGAAGATTAATTTTGATGCTAAACAACGTGCTGAATTGATTTTAAAAATGCATGAGTTAACTAAGGAAAACATTGAGCGTATGAATGCTAAATATAAACTTGCTGAATATAAGGGTAGAAAACATCTTGTGTTTGCACCTAGAGATCTTGTTTGGTTACATTTGCGTAAGGATAGATTTCCTGATTTGCGCAAACCAAAGTTAATGCCACGTGCTGATGGTCCTTTTAAGGTGTTGGAGAAAAGACATGATAATGCATATAAACTGGAGCTGCCTGCAGATTTTGGGGTTAGTCCCACTTTTAACATTGCAGATTTGAAGCCTTATTTGGGTGAGGAAGATGAGCTTCCGTCGAGGACGACTTCATTTCAAGAAGGGGAGGATGATGAGGACATCAATACCATTGTTACACCCACAGCCCCTACGGCTACATATACTGGACCAATTACTAGAGCTCGCGCACGCCAATTAAATTATCAAGTACTTTCGTTTCTTGGTAATGATTCTAATGTTCATGAGAATATGATGCTGCCTAAATTGGATACATTTGTTTTGCTTACAAATGAAGGGCCTAGCTTGAAGAAGGATGAACATTGGAGCAAGAACAAGCATGGAGATGATGGCATGCGCAAGGGGAACATGAACGGAGTTACAAGTGATGATTTCAGGACTTTCAAGCCACCATAATGAGTGCATGAAGCCTTGGACGAAATATACAAGATGCAACTTCATAAATTTCGTCCAGAGGCTATTCTAGGTGCTGCGTCACCTTATTGTTGGGCCAGGTGATAGAGGCAAAGGTGTCCCGTCTTTCGATGAGATGATGGATATCGCTTTGGTGGAAGTCGACTTTGACGATCCGACTACGAACGTGCGAGGACGTCGCGCCTTAGCAATCGCTAAACCAACTCCGAGAGGTTATTGACCACGCCGGAGCACGACCAACCTGACCACGAGGGTCTGTTTCCTGCGAGCAAACAAAGAACAAGCAAGAAACTGAGATTGCAATTTGGATATTGCGAATATAAGATAAAAGCTTTATTGATCAAGGTGGGGTTCTGTGATGTCTTTGTCTGGTCGTTGAACACAAACGAAGTACGCGAAGTTGCAGCTATGGCGAACTTTAATCTAAACAAAACCCAAAGTCTAAACGGTGCCCTAAGGGCTGTATATATGGAGGAAGAGGGGGTGAATTTCGTGGCCCTTGGTAGAGGGGTCTGAAACTAACCCTATCTCTTGTTTCCCCACACATACGGACTGTAAAAATAGCCTATACTTAGGTATTTCGAAATTACATGGGCCTGACCCAATAATAAGGTGACGCAGCACCTAGAATAGCCTCGGGACGAAATTTATGAAGTGGCATCTTGTATATTTTGTCCAATGCTTCATGTACTCATTATGGTGGCTTCAAAGTCCTGAAATCATCACTTGTAACTCCGTTCTTGTTCCCCTTGTGCATGCCAACATCTCCATGCTTGTTCTTGCTCCAATGTTCATCCTTCTCCAAGCTAGGCCCTTCATTTGTAAGCAAAACAAATGTATCCAATTTAGGCCGCATCATATTCTCATGAACGTTAGAATCATTACCAAGAAATGAAAGTACCTGATAATTTAATTGGCGTGCGTGAGCTCTAATAATTGGTCCAGTATATGTAGCAGTAGGGGCTGTGGGTGTAACAATGGTATTGATCTCCTCATCATCCTCCCCTTCTTGAAATGAAGTCGTCCTCGACGGAAGCTCATCTTCCTCACCCAAATAAGGCTTCAAATCTGCAATGTTAAAACTGGGACTAACCCCAAAATCTGCAGGCAGCTCAAGTTTATATGCATTATCATTTATTTTCTCCAGCACCTTAAAAGGACCATCAGCACGTGGCACTAACTTTGATTTGCGCAAATCAGGAAATCTATCCTTATGCAAATGTAACCAAACAAGATCTCCAGGTGCAAACACAAGATGTTTTCTACCCTTATCTCCAGCAAGTTTATATTTAGCATTTATACGCTCAATGTTTTCCTTAGTTAACTCATGCATTTTTAAAATCAATTCGGCGCGTTGTTTAGCATCAAAACTAACCTTCTCCGAAGTTGGAAGAGGCAACAAATCAATAGGTGCACAAGGTAGGGAACCATACACAATTTCAAAAGGGCACATCTTAGTAGTAGAATGCAATGAACGATTATAAGCAAATTCAATATGAGGCAAGCATTCTTCCCACATTTTCTTATTATTCTTCAAAACAGCCCTAAGCATAGTAGACAATGTTCTATTGACTACTTCAGTTTGTCCATCAGTTTGGGGGTGACAAGTAGTACTAAAAAGCAGTTTAGTCCCCAATTTAGCCCATAAACATCTCGAAAAGTGGCTAATAAATTTAGTATCACGATCTGAAACAATAGTACTGGGCACACCATGCAAGCGAATAATTTCACGAAAGAACAAATCAGCAACATTAACGGCATCATCGTTTTTATGACATGGTATAAAGTGTGCCATTTTCGAGAATCTATCCACGACAACAAATATGCTATCCCTCCCCTTCTTTGTTCGAGGTAAACCTAAAACAAAGTCCATAGATATATCCTCCCAAGGAACACTAGGTACAGGAAAAGGCATATATAAACCATGAGGATTGAGTCATGACTTAGCTTTCTGACATGTAGTGCAGCGAGCAATAAAACGCTCAACATCCCGTCCCATCCTTGGCCAAAAGAAATGTGTAGCAAGTACGTCCTCTGTCTTCTTCACGCCAAAGTGTCCCATTAATGCCCTTCCATGCGCCTCCTGCAACAACAAAAGATGAATAGAGCTAGCTGGAATGCATAGCTTGTTAGCACGAAACAAATCCATCATTAACGACGAACTTGTTCCATGTTATCCCTTCTTTACAATGCTGCAATACATCTTTAAAATCAGCATCATGCACATATTGATCTTTGATGGTCTCCAAACCAAATATTTTGAAGTCAAGTTGTGAAAGCATAGTATAGCGACGAGACAATGCATCAGCAATAACATTTTCTTTACCCTTCTTGTGTTTAATAACATAAGGGAAAGTCTCAATGAAATCAACCCATTTAGCATGTCTACAATTCAGTTTAGCTTGACTTTTAATATGTTTCAAAGATTCATGATCAGAATGTATAACAAATTCTTTGGGCCATAATAATGTTGCCATGTCTCTAAAGTCCGAACAAGAGCATATAATTCTTTATCATAAGTAGAATAATTCAGACTAGGCCCACTCAATTTTTCAGAAAAGTATGCAACATGTTTGCCATCTTGTAATAACACACCTCCTAATCCAATTCCGCTAGCATCACATTCAAGCTCAAAAGTCTTATTAAAATCAGGAAGTTGGAGTAAAGGAGCATGTGTTAACTTATCTTTCAACACCGTGAAGGCTTCTTCCTGTGCGGTACCCCAAACAAAAGGCACATCCTTCTTTGTAAGCTCATTGAGAGGTGCAGCAATGGTGCTGAAATCTCTCACAAAACGCCTATAGAATCCAGCAAGGCCAAGAAAACTCCTCACTTGTGTGACCTTTTTGGGCTGCGGCCAACTCTCAATAGCTTCAATCTTGGCTTTATCAACTTCAATTCCCTATGGAGTAACGACATAGCCAATAAAAGACACTCGGTTGGTGCAAAAGGTGCACTTCCCAAGGTTACCAAACAAACGTGCATCACGTAGAGCAATAAAAACAGCATTTAAATGTTCCAAATGTTCCTCCAAAGATCTGCTATAAATCAATATGTCATCAAAGTAAACTACCACAAATCGTCCAATGAAAGCACGTAAAACTTCGTTCATTAACTCATGAAAGTACTAGGTGCATTAGTTAACCCAAAAGGCATGACTAACCACTCATATAATCCAAACTTAGTTTTAAATGCTATTTTCCATTCATCCCCAAATTTCATACGAATTTGATGGTATCCACTACACAAATCACCTTTGGAGAATATTGTAGAGGCACTCAATTCATCAAGCATATCATCTAGCCTAGGAATAGGATGACGATAACGAATAGTAATATTATTAATGCCTCTACAATCAACACACATACGCGATGTACCATCCTTTTTCGGCACTAGAATAATAGGAACAGCACAAGGACTAAGGGATTCGCATATATAACCTTTGTCGAGAAGCTCTTATACTTGACGCATAATTTCCTTCGTCTCCTCTAGATTGGTACGGTATGGCGCACGGTTTGGCAGTGAAGCACCGGGAATTAAGTCAATCTGATGCTCAATCCCTCGAATAGGTGGTAATCCCAGTGGCACGTCTTGTGGAAAGACGTCAGCGAACTCCTACAAAATGTTAGTGACAGCAGGAGGCAAAGAGGAAGGCACGTCCTCGAATGAAAATAATGCCTCTTTGCACACAAAAGCATAGCTAATAGATTTGCTGAAATCTAGCTCATTAATATCAGATTTGGTGGCAAATAAACATGCACTTTTCAATTTAATTTCAGATGCAACACTAGATGGTTTATTATTAGGCTTCATTTGTTGCTCAAATTCTTTTGCCACAATCTGATTTTCACTCTTATTTTGCTCCTGTTTTTGCTTTATTAGCTCTATTAATATCATCTTTCAAAATGGAATCAGGAGTCTTAGGAAGCAAAGTAATATTTTTATCCTTATGAACAAGAGTATACTGATTATTTCTACCATGGTGTACAAAATTTTTATCAAATTGCCATGGTCTACCAAGTAATAAGGAACATGCTTGCATAGGTACCACATCACAATCAACATAATCAGCATATGTAGAGACACTAAAATGCACACGAACAATACGTGTTACCTTAACCTTGCCGCCGTCGTTGAACCATTGGATGTACTAAGGATGTGGATGTGGTCTTGTGGTGAGAGAGAGCTTATCCACCATCTCCAAGCTAGCCAAGTTGTTGCAGCTCCCTCCGTCTATGATGACGCGCACAAAACGTTCCTTCACAACTCCCTTTGTATGGAACAAATTATGCCTCTGATTTTGCTCAACTTGTGTAACCTGCACACTCAAAACACGTTGAGAAACTAAACATTCATACTTGTCAGCATCTTTAGGAGCCATGGATTACGTCTCATGATCAGAATCATCTCCACCGTGTTCTTCACTTGTAATAAGGGCCAAAGTCTCCTCATCATAGTCACTAGCAGACTCATACCCACCATCCTCAGTAGCAATCATCACACGATGAGATTTGCATTCTCACGCACAGTGTCCTCTTCCCTTACAACGACGGCAAATAATATCACTTGTGTGCCCTGTTGATGCCATGGACGAAGAAGAGCTCTGTGCAGGCCCGACATGTGCGCTATTGGCAGATAGTGGTGGTTGTGCCTGCTTTCTTGTATCATGGCTGGAGGTAGCAGCTGATGGAGGTGCTGGTGCAGTGGAAGTAGAGGATGCATGCGGTGTCCATGATGAAAGTCGACCTGCAGAAAAGTTAGTTTGCGCCAATCCTTGTCGATCCTGCACTTCACGTTCAGCTTTAGAAGCAAGATGGAATAAACGAGTGAGTAGGATGAAATCAACAAAATCAAGCTAGCAAACACGGGGTAGGGGCTCCAAAAACGTGATCAACGTGGCTCATGATACCAAGATGATGTAGGGTGGAACCCTATAGCGTCGATCTTTCACGTTTGGAGTGGATCCTACGGGGAATCACGAAGAACACGCGGAAGCACAAAGGGGAAATCATGGGGAGGAACGAAGGAAAACACTCAACCAACAAGGAATCGGTCACACAAGTGCTAGATCGAAGAACAGAAAGAGATACACGAGATCCAAAGTCAACAAAGGTAAGGATACAAAGGTAACCGATCTTCTCCATGAGGAGGCCTTGAATCCACAAGGGGATCTTCCCACGAGGGGGTCTTGAATCCGATAGGATCTGCTCCGAAGAGGCCGCGGTCTCTCTCGAGGAGGAGATCCGATGGATGAGCGAAGCTCTATCTCTAACTTGAGCTAAATCAACGCTAACCCTAAAACGTAGGTGGAGGGGGAGTATATATAATCTAAGGGGCGAAGGGCTACATGGGTCTCGGCCCGGTTGCACTGCACGCAGGCAGGGGAGGCCGGATGTCCGGGCGACGGGCCGGATGTCCGGGCCTTCGCGAGGTGCCGGATGTCCGGGCTAGCTGGCCGGATGTTCGGGCTGGAGTGGCCGAATCTTCTGCTCTCTGGATAGTGTGCGCCGGATTTCCGGGCAGGCGACCGGATTTCCAGGGCTTCGGGAGGAGCCGAATGTCCGGGGCATATGGCCGGATGTCCGGGCTGGCTTGGCTGATTCTAGAGCTTCCTGGATAGAAGGGGCGCCGGATTTCCGGGCGATGCGCCGGATGTCCGGGCCTGGCCGGATGTCCGGGCTGTGGATGGATGTCTGGGTCTGTAGCAGCTGGCTCTTCTTCCTTCTCCTCTTCCATGCTTCTGTGCATGCTCGGCCTTGGTCCTTGGGTTCTCCATGGTCTCCTGGGGTGTACCTGAGTATGCACAAGGTTCGCGCTTGAAGTAGCAACCATGTCTCACGTGTGGAAAGTGAAGGTTTAGAGATGAGCGAGTTCACCTTGTGTCCAATGGCGTATGCTCGAGGTCTCGTCATATGTCCTCTTAGGGCTCGGAGAGTAGTCGGAGTGTACATGGGGATGAACGTGGGATGCTCCGCATCATCTCCCCCCCCCTTGGGAAAGATCCGACCTCGGATCATGATCCTCATCACCATGGAAACGGTTGTCATAGATGGACTTGTAGTTGGACGAAGTTGAAGACATGGCGCAATCCAAGTAGTCCAAGGTGTCGCCGGAGTTATAGATATGCAAAAAGAGCAAACACAAGAAACACTCGGAAATACAATGGTTAGCGCACACAAAGTGTCCATCATGCAAGAATGAGTCCGTGCGGCAAGATTGGCCATGACAAAGTGCATGAAGCTTATCAAGATGATCTAGAATGAGATGCAAAGCATTCATGGGAGGAAATGCAATCATTGTGAACACAAATGTGTTGTAAATATGATCAACGCAACCATGGTGCAAAATGATGTCATAGTGAGATGGTTTATCAAGTGCATGAACATGGCAATGGATGCTCAATATGTGAATATTATCATGTAATTGATGGTCGAAAATATGATCATTATGTATGAATATGCCATCAAAGAAGATCACAACAAATTTGCTAAGGAAGTGCACAAGCTCAAATATCATGGATGACATGGGAATACAAGATGCAACAAGGCAATCATAATGTGAGTCAATCCATGCATAGGGTGCAAACTTGTGGTGAGTATGATATGTCCATCGAGCATGACATGTATGAGCATAAGCAACAAATATGGATGTGTGAGTGCAATGTGTCAAATGAGTGTTGATGTACCAATGCTCGATGTCGTGGCATGAGTGGAATTCCGAAGGTGCATCCAATAAGTGCGAGCGCTCCTCAATGTGAAGGTCCATAGAGCCAATCTCCAATGTCGCTCCTCCGTTCGCGAGATGTATCATGTAGACAACAAGAAGGAGACAACAATGAAAGAGTGTACCATCCAATATGCAAACTTGAGGATGTCTCAAAGGGAAGGAGTTCACCTTTATGAGAATGTCGAAAATGTTGGTGTCGCACGTCATGTATGCCTTCACATGACCAAGTTGTCTCATCATGGCACCGCCTTGTGAATCCTCCAAAACGAAAGAACATGGCAAACACTCGGAAAAACAAATGAGGTTAGTGCAAATGCAACACCTATCATTCGTGAGGTAAGATACCCAACAAGTGTATGCATCATGCTCGTCATAAGAAAGGACAAGGGAACATTTCATAATATGGAGGCATATGATGCAAGAACAACCAAGTACAAGAGGCTCAGTCAAACAAGCATGCATCACAAGTATAGTGTCCAAGTCTCCAAGATCAATAATCATAGCAAGTTGACACTCAATACAAGGTGATATGAGAGATGCAATTAATGGAGACAAGAGGCAATGATCATGACAAATCAAGTGAGAGGCATGAGCATATATGTCATCAACCCAAGAAAGCGAGTAAGAGTGGAACATGGGTGATGCAACCAAGCAAGCAATCATAGCAATCAAGTCAAGCAAGCTAGTAGTGCGAAGATGCAACATACTAGGAGGAATCATGGCAAGCATGTCATTGGTGGAAATAGTGTGCATGAATAATTCACATGTCATAGCACAAGCATGAAAGCAAGATATGAGTAAAATATCATCAATGTATTGGCGAGAGACCATATGTAAGTAGCAATGGGGCATCATGACTCTCCCAACACAACAAGCATCAATAACATGGGGCACAAAGAAATCATGGCAATAGCTACAACGATCTTCACCAAGCATGCAAATAGATATAGAAGTAGCATAATGGTGAATCATGGGTATATGCAAGCAAGGGTCACAATCGCATGGCAAAGGCATAGAAGCAAGCATAACATGCAAAGTGAACACAATAGTATGGGCATAAGGTGACAAGTGGTAAATAGCCCATAGCCGTGTGAGAGCCAAGTAGAATAGATGCGCATAGTCCTTGCGCGAAGGGAGCGGTGGTAAGGATAGTCCATGGGATCCCAAAGCATCGTTTCTCTCAAGAGCTCGTTTCGTCAACTCTTGGGATTGAGAGGTTGACGAGTATACATGAGTACCTACACAAAACAAAGACAAAGATAAAATTGTGTGTGCATGGTATATGTACACATCATCCATCATGATGCGCACATGCATGTGTCGGTTAGCACAAAATAGCCAATGCTCAAACAAATGAGATGCGTGATATAGAAACATGTCATCCATCATGAGAGGTTTGTTATTATGTATAGCATAATGGAGACTCAAATTGTGTAATGCATCACGAGAAATATCTAGAGCATTGTTATTCATGGAATGCATATGATGTACACTATCATGGGAATCATGCAAAGTATGAAATGCATCAAGATCTCCTAATATGTATGAGGAAACTATGGGGGTCTCCTCATGAGCAAGAGTAGAAACATCACGTGGAGAATATTGACAACATCCAAAACATTGCATATTCGGAACAATGTGATCATGGCATGGAATAGTAGATGAATTGCGCAAATCATGTAAAGGAAGCATGGCAATATCATCACATGAAAAACAAAAGCCAATGACCATCATCTTGTCATCTATGCCATAAGTGGAAATGGGATTGATTTTAATGGGGCATGCATAGTTACTATGTTGAGATTGAAATGATGCAATATGGGAGATCTCACTCATAGCATATGACAAGTTCAATGGATTGTCAAACATGAAGTGACCAATAGAATTTTCACAAGATATCCTATGAAGCATAGCATCACAACTAGGAAACTCAACATGCTCATCATCATATTCATCATAAATAGGTAAGTCAAGGCATGAAGAAGTCTCACTAGCCTGAAGCATGGCAATAGGTGTGTCAACATCATGGGAGCAATCGATGTCAAGATAGTCCACTAGTGGGACAAGAGAAGTACCATCACCTATGTTACCTTTGGAGCATCGCTCATGTGTTGTAGGTGAGGTGTCAAAGATCCATTCATTGTCATCTTCATCTTGATGGAACCATGTGGGGGTGTATCATCGTCCACAATGGCCATAGGTGTCTCCATTGGAGGAATGGACTCGTCGAGGGTAGGTATGTCGTCATGTAGGAGACCTTGCACCAAAGAAGAAAACACACTAGGAGTAGAGGTTAAGTCGTTAGAAATCAAAGTGGCCTCACATGCCGTGTCAACTACCTCACTCTCTAAGTGTTGTGGCTCACTCACTCCCTCAAGGATGCTCTCACTCATATGGTTGGTGGAGTCACTCGAATGGCGCTCAACCTCACATAGGATGTGTGGCATGCTCTCATGTGCGGGGCTAGTGGTGGTCACACTCATCCTCTCATAGGAAATGCTCTCAATGTCACATATGGTGGAGTCACTCATGTCACTCATGTGGTGGTGGCTCTCCTCACATGACAAATGGGGCATCTCGACATATGTGGGCGTCGAAAAGGTGTGGGTGCAAATGTCTCCATGCGCGGTCTCGTAGCTTGACTCGGAGAATGAGTCCAATGTGGGCGTTGTCTTCATGTTGTTGAAGAGGTTCGCGCTCGTCGCCGTGGTCGAAGGGGATGGCCCTTGCTCGACCGTCTTGTCACCGTCTTGGTGTTGGAGGCCCATATGATGTGGCACCTCATAGCTCGTCTCCATGACCGAAGGGAGTTTCCCATGCTCGGCCATCTTCCTTGAGGGGCTTCCGAAAATGGAAGTGTCGCCCTCGCTCGTAGGTGGTCGCCTTGGACTTGATGAAGTTGATGTAGGCGTACACGTGGGAAGTAGGCGAAGATGTCGTACGTCCAAAGGCAAAGATGCCTTGATTGCACTTGGCGAAGATGCCGAAGTGGTTGTTGTAGCCGTAGCGCCGTCTTGGTGGTGCTTGTCTCGTGGTCTTCTCTTGTGCTTATGAAGCTTCGACTTGGCGTGAAGTAGGGCTTGTTGGGACTTGTGCATTTGCGCTTGTGGAGCATCTTCATGATGATGATGTCGTTGTCGTGCTTGAGCTCCTTGGCGTTCATCGTCGTCATGCACATGATGCTTGGAGGTGACTTGCCCTTCATGACGATGTTGGTCACGAACGTGATGGTGGTCGCCATGTAGATGTTGACTTGGACAACTTGCGCTTGCATCTTGTTTGCGCTCCAAAGACTTGTGGCTTGAATGTCGTCGTCTTGAGGATGATGAAGTGGAAGAAGACTTGATCAAGGCCCGAATCTCTTCCATCCTCGCATCTTGCTCCTCCTTTTGGGCGGCAAGCTTGTTGTCGATGTAGTCCCTTTTCCTTGCTTCGGAGTGGAAAATGTCGATGGACATGTTCTCAATGCGCTCTTGCAATCTTGATTGTGCGCCTTGCATTTGTCGTTGTAGATCGAAGATGGACGCTTTGTTGATGTAGTTGTTCACGCCGTCGTTGTTGTCGTAGACCGGAGAGGAAATGCCTTGCCTATCCATCACAAGACTCGAGCAAATATGAGTGGGAGAAAGAGAAGAACTTATACCAATGTACCTTGACCGATGTTGACAATGAATCAAGTTCACTCAAATGCGGACAATGAAATAGCACTATTGGTACCAATCCTTGTCGATTCTCACACCTACACAAGTAAAGCTTATAGTGGAGCTCGGTGAGGATAGTGGCACAAAAATTTAATGCAAAATGTTAGCAAGAGTCAATAATGTTGAAAGAGATTCACAAATTCGCAAGTGAAACAAATGGACCAATAGCAAAGAATGGCACACGGAAACACACACACAGATAGATAAATGGGGTCGTGCAACCAAGGAATGAGCACAAAATGTGGAATCCATGGAAAACACTCGTGTTGCACAACTCAAGAGAGACGCTAGCACGATTGCTCTATTGGCGGATACGACACTTGTGCACAACCTATAAGATGCAAAATGGATAAACTTCTATTCCAAGTATGCTATGTATGTATGGTTCCCGGTGTTTCTCTCAAGATGATCCAAGATGATCGAATATGACAATCTTATATGCAATGTGGTATGATGCTATGGCACTTGCTTACAAGCTCTTTGCTCTCTTCCTCTTTTGCTTAAAAGCTTTATTTTCTCTCTCTCTTTTTTTTGTATGGCCACTTTTGCACAATGCACAAACCAAGATAGCAATTGTGTATATACGGGAACAAACTTGTGACACAAGATATGATACCAATAGATGCACCACGATGATATGGTATGTATGCTATGGGAAGTATGATCACTAATGTGCACAAGTAACGTTGCCGGCAATACTCAAGTGGCTAGTCTCGATAGGCAAGTAACGCAAAATGGGCTAGGGGTTAACAATGCAATGGCAAGGGAATATACAATGGAGGGATACCACGATACCAAGATGATATGGAGGTTACCGTCCGGCGAGGATGAGTAGCGGTGTTCTTGATGTAGATACCAAGATGATGGAGACTCGTCCCTAAGTAGCCGAAACACCTTAGGAAACGGAAAAACCACGAACTCAAAATCTCAAATGTCAAATGTCAAAATGGTGGTAGCGGGAATGCGGTGGTGGTTTGCACTTGGCAATGTGGAAGTGAAATGATGGGCTATACACGTGTCAAAGTTGAAGTTGCCGTCCCTTAGTAGCCTAAACACCTTAGGAGACACAAGCCACAACTCGAAAAAGCTCAAACAACAATTGGGTTAAGTTGGGTTGTCGGAAGTGTATGGTGGGCAAGCCTATGCGGAAGGTATGGTGGTGGTTGTTGATGAAGAAGCAACCGTTCCTAAGTAGCCGAAACACCTTAGGAGACTCAATTCACTTCTCAAACAACCTCAAATGCTATGGGGAACAAAATGGGTTAGGTTGCGGAAGTCGGTGGTGGCTATGCGGATGATATGGTGGATGGCCTAGGCAAACTTGCCAAATTTGCAAAAATTTGATGGAGTCAAATGATGTTGGTGGTATTTTTGTGGGATGGGGGATGTCAATAGCTTCAAAATGAGCTAAAGAACGTCAAAAACAGACTCCGGATGAATTAGTTCTGGTCAAAACGGTCAAATGAAAAAAACTAAAATCCCAAGGGCCGGACATCCGGGGGTCGGGCCGGATTTCCGGGACCTGATGTCCAGAAACTTGTGCGAAAATGCACTCCAGGAGCCGGATTTCCGGGCTAATGGCCGGATTTCCGGGATGGCTGGATGTCCGGAGCTCGGGCCGGATGTCCGGGCTCCAAATCCGAGGATGGACTCGAGGAACTCGATTTGGGGCGGAAATTGAAGATTTCGGGGGCAAAATTGCGGAGATTTTGTCGATGGAAGATGGGGAAACTTGGGGAGATGCTAGATCCACTTGAAACCAAGCAAATCCATGGATCAAAATCAACAAAACATCATCAAACCAACAAATCACAAAAAAAATTGGGGGCTATTTTTGGTGGGGATTTTTGGATTTAGGACGAAATCAACAAAATCAAGCTAGCAAACACGGGGTAGGGGCTCCAAAAACATGATCAACGTGGCTCATGATACCAAGATGATGTAGGGTGGAACCCTATAGCGTCGATCTTTCACGTTTGGAGTGGATCCTACGGGGAATCACGAAGAACACGCGGAAGCACAAAGGGGAAATCACGGGGAGGAACGAAGGAAAACACTCAACCAACAAGGAATCGGTCACAGAAGTGCTAGATCGAAGAACACAAAGAGATACACGAGATCCAAAGTCAACAAAGGTAAGGATACAAAGGTAACCGATCTTCTCCGTGAGGAGGCCTTGTATCCACAAGGGGATCTTCCCACGAGGGGGTCCTGAATCCGATAGGATCTGCTCCGAAGAGGCCGCGGTCTCTCTCGAGAAGGAGATCCGATGGATGAGCGAAGCTCTATCTCTAACTTGAGCTAAATCAACGCTAACCCTAAAACGTAGGTGGAGGGGAGTATATATAGTCTAAGGGGCGAAGGGGTACATGGGTCTCGACCCGGATGCACTGCACGCAGGCAGGGGAGGCCGGATGTCCGGGCGACGGGCCGGATGTCCAGGCCTTCGCGAGGTGCTGGATGTCCGGGTTAGCGGGCCGGATGTCCGGGCTGGAGTGGCCGAATCTTCTGCTCTCTGGATAGCATGCGCCGGATTTCCGGGTAGGCGGCCGGATTTCCGGGGCTTCGGGAGGAGCCGGATGTCCGGGGCATATGGCCGGATGTCCGGGCTGGCTTGGCTAATTCTGGAGCTTCCTGGATAGAAGGGGGGCCAGATTTCCGGGCGATGGGCCGGATGTCCGGGCCTGGCCGGATGTCCGGGCTGTGGCCGGATGTCCGGGGCCTGTAGCAGCTGGCTCTTCTTCCTTCTCCTCTTCCATGCTTCTACGCATGCTCGGCCTTGGTCCTTGGGTTCTCCATGGTCTCCTCGGGTGTACCTGAGTATGCACAAGGTCCGCGCTTGAAGTAGCAACCATGTCTCACATGTGGAAAGTGAAGGTTTAGAGATGAGCGAGTTCACCTTGTGTACAATGGCGTATGCTCGAGGTCTCGTCATATGTCCTCTTAGGGGTCGGAGAGTAGTCGGAGTGTACATAGGGATGAACGTGGGATGCTCCGCATCACTCCTTGTTCGTCATGTTCTCCCATTCAATCTCGTCGACTTGTGTTCCTGCCATAGTTAGCAGCAATAGAAACAGACAAGAATATGATCCTACAGACTACTGGAATATGGTGGTGGTGGGGTGTCACAAATCCATCAAGCGAATCTCAAATTCTTACCAGTTCTTACCCAGCAGCAGGCGGTGATCGGCAACCGTTGTAGTCAAAACTCTCAAAGCTTGGATAGAGCGATTACTAGGGAGAGTCAAACACACGACGCAGATGTATGTGGAGCTGGGAAGGCTTATAATATGGTAGCAAAAAGGATCAGCAATAATCAATTCAGAGACGCAAAGTTGAATAAACATTCAACGACGGTACTGTGCTGGTCCTAGGCTAGACCGTGCTAGAGACGCGAGCCTAGAACACTAACAAAATCACGGCGCTGCACTTAAACAAGGGAAAAGCACACTCTATAAAAAAAATCGCTCTTTTTTTCCGCTGCTCCTTTTTTGCGAAAAATCACTATAATGGCGAGTGTCTCAAAACTCTTCCCAAGTCAAACTGACAAGATGGGCACGAAATTTTTTGACAATTTTTTTTCGAAAATCTGGGCAGCGACGACGAAAAAGTGCGACAAAAAATCACTATGATGGCGAATGTCTCAAAACACTCCTGGGGACCTAAAAATAGGATAGGGAAAAAATATTTTCGGTCGCCGATATTTTGGCCTAAAAACTACCCGCGGGTCTCCAGACTTTTTTTTTCGAAACCTACTCAAGCATGGAAACACGAATCGGAAATTAGATGGATCTCGAAAACAAACCTAATATGCAAGGAACTCGGATTGGTGGTGGATATATGGTGGTAGGATATGGCAGCGGTGGTGGTATATGATAGCGGTGGTGGTATATGGATATGGATAGGTGGTATATGGCAGCGTTGGTGGGATATGGCAGCGTTGGTGGTATATGGCAGCGGTGGTGGTATAAGGCAGCGTTGGTGGGATATGGCAGCGCTGGTGGTATATGGCAACAACGATGAAGATGGTGCGGCGGCGGCGTGACAAACTATGACAGAACTCGAAACTCTAAAGGACTAGACGCTAAGACCAGCAACTAGAGACGACGATGCAACCGCAAATTCAACAAAGCAAAACCCTAAAAAGATTATGCAAAGGCTCAGATTGGTTCGGATATGATGAACTAACCCTAATTTTTTTCTGTGGCTTTTTCGTGGACTGTAGGTGTGAAGAATCGACTCGATCTAAACTACGAAAAACTATAAAATCTCACCGAGCAACCTAGAAATATGATACCACTTGATAGAGGCAAAGGTGTCCTGTCTTTCGACGAGATGATGGATATCGCTTTGTTGGAAGTCGACTTTGGCGATCCGACAACAAACGTGCGAGGACGTCGCGCCTTAGCAATCGCTAAAGCAACTCCGAGAGGTTATTGACCACGCCGGAGCATGATCAACCTGACCACGAGGGTCTGTTTCCTGCGAGCAAACGAAGAACAAGCAAGAATCTGAGATTGCAATATGGATATTGCGAATATAAGATGAAAGCTTTATTGATCAAGGTGGGGTTCTATGACGTCTTTGTCTGGTCGTTGAACACAAACGAAGTACGCAAAGTTGCAGCTATGGCGAACTTTAATCTAAACAAAACCCAAAGTCTAAACGGTGCCCTAAGGGCTGTATATATGGAGGAAGAGGGGGTGAGTTTCATGGCCCTTGGTAGAGGGGTCCGAAACTAACCCTATCTCTTGTCTCCCCACACATACGGACTCTAAAAATAGCCTATACTTATGTATTTCGAAATTACATGGGCCTGGCCCAATAATAAGGTGACGCAGCACCTAGAATAGCCTCTGGACGAAATTTATCAAGTGGCATCTTGTATATTTCGTCCAAGGCTTCATGCACTCATTATGGTGGCTTCAAAGTCCTAAAATCATCACTTGTAACTCCGTTCTTGTTCCCCTTGCGCATGTCATCATCTCCATGCTTGTTCTTGCTTCAATGTTCATCCTTCTCCAAGCTAGGCCCTTCATTTGTAAGCAAAACAAATGTATCCAATTTAGACAGCATCATATTCTCATGAACATTAGAATCATTACTAAGAAACGAAAGTACCTGATAATTTAATTGGCGTGCGTGAGCTCTAGTAATTGGTCCAGTATATGTAGCAGTAGGGGCTGTGGGTGTAACAATGGTATTGATGTCCTCATCACCAGGCCCATGTAATTTCGAAATACATAAGTATAGGCTATTTTTAGAGTCCGTATGTGTGGGGAAACAAGAGATAGGGTTAGTTTCAGACCCCTCCACCAAGGGCCATGAAATTCACACCCTCTTCCTCCATATATACAGCCCTTAGGGCACCCTTTAGACTTTGGGTTTTGTTTAGATTAAAAGTTCGACATAGCTGCAACTTCGCGTACTTCGTTTGTGTTCAACGACTAGACAAAGGCGTAACATAACCCCACCTTGATCAATAAAGCTTTCATCTTATATTCGCAATATCCAGATTGCAATCTCACTTTCTTGCTTGTTCTTCATTTGCTCGCAGGAAACAGACCCTCGTGGTCAGGTTGATCGTGCTCCGGCGTGGTCAATAACCTCTCGGAGTTGGTTTAGCGATTGCTAAGGCGCGACGTCCTCGCACGTTCGTAGTCGGATCGTCAAAGTCGACTTCCACCAAAGCGATATCCATCATCTCATCGAAAGACGGGACACCTTTGCCTCTATTAGAACTCGTGGTCATCGAACTCATCGTCCTTGTCATGATCATCGTCTTCTTGCTTCTTGTCGCGGCCCCAGGCGGGCCTCTCCTGATGATTATCTTTGCTGCGGCGGCCTCTTTGGCCACGACGCTTCTTGCCGGATCCCTCGGCACCTTCTTGGCCCTTCTGCTTGTCCTGCCGCTCGTATTCAGCTTTCTGCTTCTCAGCGAGCAGCTCCACTTGCCGACAGTTCCGGAGGTCATGGCCCTTGGTGCAGTGGATCTTGCAATACTGCTTGTCGGAGCCCCCTGATTTATCGGCAGCCGCCAAGGCCCGGCAAGCGGCACACCCGGCAACCTCCTTGCCGGGGTCACTTGCCTTGGGTTTCTTGCTGGCACCGGTATCGTCGGACCCCTCGACGGCAAGCACGGTCTTTCCCTTGCACTTCCTGTTACGGCGCCGGCCCTTCTTCGCTGGGGTGGTGGTATCATCCGTTGAGTCGGTTTTCGCGCCAGCGTATTCGCCAGGGTACTTCCTTCCCTCTTCAGCGCGAGCGCAAGGATCGGCCAGAACATAAAGTTCGGCCACATCCCTGACCTTGTTCATCGCCAGCTCCTCATGCATCTTAAGATTGTGCACATTCTGATGGAATGCACTGATCACGGCAGCAGGATGAACGTCGGGGATGTTGTACTGCACTCCGTTGAACCTTTGGATGTACTTATGCAAGTTTTCTCCTTCTTTCTGGGGGATGATGTGCAAGTCGCTCGCCTGGCCATGAGCTTGGTGGCCTCCAGTAAAGGCGCCAACAAACTCATGACACAGATCCGCCCAGGAAGAAATGGAGTGCACCGGCAAGTGCAATAACCATGACATAACATTGGGCTTGAGTGCCAATGGGAAGTAATTGGCAATCACCTTATCGTCGCGGGCCCCAGCAGCTTACATCGCGATGGTGTAGACGCTGAGGAACTCCAACGGGTGAGTCTTGCCATAGTACTTCTCGCCAACGTCGGGCTTGAACGTGCGGTGGGAGGACCACTGGAACTGCCGCAGCTCTTGGGTGAAGGCCGGACAACCCACCTCGTAGGTAAGCCACCGTAGCCTCCTGGTGCCAGGTGGTCCGTAGTGGGCCCTGCCCGTCTGTCCGACTAGTGGCGCGCATCACGCTGGCGCTCGACGGTTGTTCAAGCGTCTTCATGAGCTCGCTACCGAAGAACTTGGAATTGGTCACGGTGGGTTCGCGGGTCGGACGACGCTATGGAGATATCATCACGAGTGTCGTCGCGACGGACCGACACCCGTGTTGGCCGGGATGGAGGAGGGGAGTACACCGTGGCCGCATCGCCTCCGGCCCGACCTTCGCTGGCATGCGGTGGCTCGACGGAGCGATGGCCTATAGGTCATGCCGGCCGGAACTCATCGTTGTTAGCGATGCCGACGAGGCTCCGGACGGCGGCTCTCCATTCGTCATGCTTCTCCGCAGCGGGAGGAAAGTCGAGGAGCAGCTGCGCGCGTGCTTGGGCTTCTATTGGCGTGGGCGGTGACGAAATATGTGTGCACCGCGATGCGCCTCGACTTCTAACAGTGTTAGAAGGAGCCCCATCACGGCCCCGTAGCCGTTCGCCACCTCCGCCAGCACCTCGGCACGCATGCTGGCCCTCCTCATCCAGTGAAGGGCGCATGGGACTCTTCCAGGGCGGCGCCCAGGGTCACCAGTAGGGCGGCGCCCAGGGTCACCAGCAGGGCGGCGCTGCTCATCGCGCACGACCTAAGAAGAGCGCGTCGTGGGCGCCAGTGTTGGTGTCTTGGAGGTCGCCACGCCGCCGTCTGGCGGCACGACGACACCCCTGGAGGGCACCGTGCCGCCTGCGGGGGGGCCGACTCCGTCTCTGGAGCCCACGACGCGTCACTCATTGCCTGGCGTATGAACGACGCTGCTCACCAGGCCTGGACTGCTAGGGTGATGTGGGTGTTTGTGGGCCGCACCATGGGTTCTCTCCGTGACTGGCCCACTACTGTGATGAGGACATCAATACAATTGTTACACCCACAGCCCCTGCTGCTATACATACTGGACCAATTACTAGAGCTCGTGCACGCCAACTAAATTACCAGGTACTTTCGTTTCTTGGTAATGATTCTAATGTTCATGAGAATATGATGCTGCCTAAATTGGATACATTTGTTTTGCTTACAAATGAAGGGCCTAACTTGGAGAAGGATGAACATTGGAGCAAGAACAAGCATGGAGATGATGGCATGCGCAAGGGGAACAAGAACGGAGTTACAAGTGATGATTTCAGGACTTTGAAGCCACCATAATGGGTGCATGAAGCCTTGGACGAAATATACAAGATGCCACTTCATAAATTTCGTCCCGAGGCTATTTTAGGTGCTGCGTCACCTTATTATTGGGCCAGGCCCATGTAATTTCGAAATACATAAGTATAGGCTATTTTTAGAGTCCGTATGTGAGGGGAAATAAGAGATAGGGTTGATTTCGGACCCCTCCACCAAGGGCCACGAAATTCCCCCCTCTTCCTCCATATATACAGCCCTTAGGGCATCGTTTAGACTTTGGGTTTTGTTTAGATTAAAAGTTCGCCATAGCTGCAACTTCGCGTACTTCGTTTGTGTTCAACGAGCAGACAAAGGCGTCACAGAACCCCACCTTGATCAATAAAGTTTTCATCTTATATTTGCAATATCCAGATTGCAATCTCAGTTTCTTGCTTGTTCTTCGTTTGCTCGCAGGAAACAGACCCTCGTGGTCAGGTTGATCGTGCTCCGGCGTGGTCAATAACCTCTCAGAGTTGGTTTAGCGATTGCTAAGGCGCGACGTCCTCGCACGTTCGTAGTCGGATCGTCAAAGTCGACTGCCACCAAAGTGATATCCATCATCTCATCGAAAGACGGGACACCTTTGCCTCTATCAAGTGGTATCAGATTTCCAGGTTGCTCGGTGAGATTTTACAGTTTTTCGTAGTTTAGATCGAGTCTGTTCTTCATACCTACAGTCCACGAAAAAGCCACAAAAAAATTAGGGTTAGTTCATCATATCCGAACCAATCTGAGCCTTTGCATAATCTTTTTAGGGTTTTGCTTTGTTGAATTTGCGGTTGCATCGTCGTTTCTAGTTGCTGGTCTTAGAGTCTAGTCTTTTAGAGTTTCGAGTTCTGGTCATAAGTTGTCACGCCGCCGCCGCACCATCATCATCACCCCTGCCATCTACCACCACCGCTTATCCGCCACCGCTTCGAATCCGTATCCATATACCACCGCTGCTGTCATATACCACCACCGCTGCCATCTACCACCATATATCCACCACCAATCCGAGTTCTTGTCATATTAGGTTTGTTTTCGAGATCCATCTAGATTCCGATTCGTGTTTCCTTGCCGGAGTAGGTTTCTTAAAAAAAAATTTGAGACAGGTAGCCACGCTCCGTTTAGGCCCAAAATTTGAGACAGGTAGCCATGCCGGAGTTGGGTAGCCAAGCTCCGTTTAGGCCCAAAATTTTTCGAAAACGCATTTTTCGAAAAAATTTCTGGCTATCCTATTTTTAGGTGTTTCTGAGTGTTTTGAGACAGGTGCCATTATAGGAAGTTTTTTTGACCTGTTTCCAGTTTTTGGGTCCGGGCAGTCAAAAAAAAATTTGTCGAAAAAAAAATTGCGTGCCCATCCTGTCAGTTTGACCTAGGAAGAGTTTTGAGATACTCGCCATTATAGTGCTTTTTCGCAAAAGAAAAAAAAAAGCAGCGCAAAAAAAAAGAGCGCAAAAAAAAAGAGAGCGAAAAGAAAAATTCCAGAGTGTGCTTTTCCCTTGTTTACGTGCCGCGCCGTGATTTTGTTGGTGTTCTAGGCTCGCGTCTCTAGCACAGTCTAGCCTAGGACCAGCACAGTACCGTCGTTGAGCGTTTATTCAACTTTGCATCTCTGAATTGATTATTGCTGACCCTTTTTGCTACCATACTATAAGCCTTCCCAGCTCCACATACATCTACGTCGTGTGTTTGACTCTCCCTGGTAATCGCTCTATCCAAGCTTTGAGAGTTTTTGACTACAACGGTTGCCGATCACCGCCTGCTGCTGGGTAAGAACTGGTAAGAATTTGAGATTTGCTTGACGGATTTGTGATACACCACCACCACTTCTTAGTAGTCTGTAGGATCATATTCTTGTGTGTTTCTATTGCTGCTAACCATGCCAGGATCACAAGCCGACGAGATTGACTGGGAGAACTTATCGAACAAGGAGCTTCATGATAAGTTTCAACAAATGATGACTGAACAGGTACAAGATGTGCTGAACAATTTTGAAGAGGCGATGGAGAAGATCACTGGCCTTGAGAAGACGTTCGAAACAAAGCTCGATAACAGATTTAATGAACTGCTTGCGCGTCTTCCACCACTGGCTGCACCTGTCGCACCTCTGCAACAACAACAACTACGCCCCCTTCCGAATCAGTATGGACGGGCACAGCGTGTTCCTATTGAGCCAGGACAAAATTCTGGTGCCGCTGCTACTGCTGTTGGTGTTTCTTTGGCTCCTGCTACTTCTGCTGCTGGTACCCAGGAGGATGATGAGTATGCGGGCGATTGTGAGGATGAGGTTGATCAAAATCAGATCTACGAGCAGCCACCAGCACCACCACCAGCAGGTCGACCTCAGGTATATATTCGTAATGGTAGGCCTGCACCACCACCTCAGGTACGAGATGATGTCCATATTCCTAAACTGAAATTGAATATTCCACCATTTGAGGGTAGATATGTTCCTGATATATATCTTACTTGGGAGTTAGAAACTGAACAACGATTTACATGTTTACAATATCCTGAGGAGAGACGAGTTGCTGCTGCTGTTTGTGCTTTCACTAGTTTTGCATGTGTATGGTGGTCTGAACATTGTAGACTATATCCTATTCCAACTACTTGGGCTGCTTTGAAAACTGCTATGCGTACTCGTTGGGTTCCACCATATTATCAACGTGAATTGCTTCAAAAATTACAGCGCTTAAGACAAGGAAAAAATTCTGTAGAAGAATATTATCAGGAATTACAAACTGGCATGATTAGATGTGGTATTGTTGAGGAGAATGAAGCTATACTTGCACGTTTTCTGGGTGGATTAAATAGAGAGATTTAGACCATTCTAGACTATAAGGCGTATACTAATATCACTCGTTTATTCCATCTTGCTTGTAAAGCTGAACGTGAAGTGCAGGATCGACAAGCATTGGCGCGAACTAACTTTTCTGCAGGCTGACCTTCATCATGGACACCGCGTGCATCTTCTACTTCAACTGCACGAGCACCTCAATCAGGTGCCTCCTACAGCCGTGATACAAGAAAACAGGAACAACCACCATTATCTGCCAAGAGCGCACATGCCGGGCCTGCACAGAGTTCTTCTTCTTCCAGGGCATCAACAGGGCACACACGTGATATTATTTGTCGTCGTTGTAAGGGAGGAGGTCATTATGCGAGAGAATGCAAATCTCCGCGTGTGATGATTGCTACCGCGGATGGTGGATATGAGTCCGCTCGTGACTATGATGAGGAGACTTTGGCTCTTATTACACGTGAAGAACATGGTGGAGATGATTCTGATCATGAGACGCAATACATGGCTCCTGAAGACGCTGACAGGTATGAATGTTCAGTTGCTCAACGTGTTTTGAGTGTGCAGGTCACACAAGCTGAGCAAAATCAGAGGCACAATTTGTTCCATACCAAGGGAGTTGTGAAGGAACGTTCTGTGCGCGTCATCATAGACGGAGGGAGCTGCAACAACTTGGCTAGCATGGAGATGGTGGAGAAGCTTTCTCTCACCACAAGACCACATCCACATCCTTACTACATCCAATGGTTCAACAACAGCGGCAAGGTTAAGGTAACACGTACTGTTCGTGTGCATTTTAGTATCTCTACATATGCTGATTATGTTGATTGTGATGTGGTACCTATGCAAGCATGTTCCTTATTACTTGGTAGACCATGGCAATTTGATAAAAATTCTGTACACCATGGTAGAAACAATCACTATACTCTTGTTCATAAGGATAAAAATATTACTTTGCTTCCTATGACTCCTGATTCCATTTTGAAAGATGATATTGATAGAGGCAAAGGTGTCCCGTCTTTCGATGAGATGATGGATATCGCTTTGGTGGAAGTCGACTTTGACGATCCGACTACGAACGTGCGAGGACGTCGCACCTTAGCAATCGCTAAACCAACTCCGAGAGGTTATTGACCACGCCGGAGCACGATCAACCTGACCACGAGGGTCTGTTTCCTGCGAGCAAACGAAGAACAAGCAAGAAACTGAGATTGCAATCTAGATATTGCGAATATAAGATGAAAGCTTTATTGATCAAGGTGGGGTTCTGTGACGCCTTTGTCTGGTCGTTGAACACAAACGAAGTACGCGAAGTTGCAGCTATGGCAAACTTTTAATCTAAACAAAACCCAAAGTCTAAACGATGCCCTAAGGGCTGTATATATGGAGGAAGAGGGGGGAATTTCGTGGCCCTTGGTGGAGGAGTCCGAAATCAACCCTATCTCTTGTTTCCCCACACATACGGACTCTAAAAATAGCCTATACTTATGTATTTCGAAATTACATGGGCCTGGCCCAATAATAAGGTGACGCAGCACCTAAAATAGCCTCGGGACGAAATTTATGAAGTGGCATCTTGTATATTTCGTCCAAGGCTTCATGCACCCATTATGGTGGCTTCAAAGTCCTGAAATCATCACTTGTAACTCCGTTCTTGTTCCCTTGCGCATGCCATCATCTCCATGCTTGTTCTTGCTCCAATGTTCATCCTTCTCCAAGCTAGGCCCTTCATTTGTAAGCAAAACAAATGTATCCAATTTAGGCAGCATCATATTCTCATGAACATTAGAATCATTACCAAGAAACGAAAGTACCTGGTAATTTAGTTGGCGTGCACGAGCTCTAGTAATTGGTCCAGTATGTATAGCAGCAGGGGCTGTGGGTGTAACAATTGTATTGATGTCCTCATCATCCTCCCCTTCTTGAAATGAAGTCGTCCTCGACGGAAGTTCATCTTCCTCACCCAAATAAGGCTTCAAATCTGCAATGTTAAAAGTGGGACTAACCCCAAAATCGGCAGGCAGCTCAAGTTTATATGCATTATCATTTATTTTCTCTAACATCTTAAAGGGACCATCAGCACGTGGCATTAGCTTTGATTTGCGCAAATCAGGAAATCTATCCTTACGCAAATGTAACCAAACAAGATCTCCAGGTGCAAACACAACATGTTTTCTACCCTTATCTCCAGCAAGTTTATATTTAGCATTCATACGCTCAATGTTTTCCTTAGTTAACTCATGCATTTTTAAAATCAATTCAGCATGTTGTTTAGCATCAGAATTAACCTTCTCCGAAGATGGAAGAGGCAACAAATCAATAGGTGCACGAGGTAGGAAACCATACACAACTTCAAAAGGGCACATCTTAGTAGTAGAATGCAATGAACGATTATAAGCAAATTCAATATGAGGCAAGCATTCCTCCCACATTTTCTTATTATTCTTCAAAACAGCCCTAAGCATGGTAGACAACGTTCTATTGACTACTTCAGTTTGTCCATCAGTTTGGGGGTGACAAGTAGTACTAAAAAGCAGTTTAGTCCCCAACTTAGCCCATAAACATCTCCAAAAGTGGCTAAGAAATTTAGTATCACGATCTGAAACAATAGTTTTTGGCACACCATGCAAGCGAATAATTTCACGAAAGAACAAATCAGCAACATTAACAGCATCATCGCTTTTATGACATGGTATAAAGTGTGCCATTTTCGAGAATCTATCCACGACAACAAATATGCTATCCCTCCCCTTCTTTGTTCGAGGTAAACCTAAAACAAAGTCCATAGATATATCCTCCCAAGGAACACTAGGTACAGGCAAAGGCATATATAAACCATGAGGATTGAGTCGTGACTTAGCTTTTTGACATGTAGTGCATCGAGCAATAAAACGCTCAACATCCCGTCTCATCTTTGGCCAAAAGAAATGTGTAGCAAGTACGTCCTCCGTCTTCTTCACGCCAAAGTGTCCCATTAATCCTCCTCCATGCGCCTCCTGCAACAACAAAAGACGAACGGAGCTAGCTGGAATGCATAGCTTGTTAGCACGAAACACAAATCCATCGTTAACGATGAACTTGTTCCACATTCTTCCTTCTTTACAATTCTGCATTAAATCTTTAAAATCAGCATCATGCACATATTGATCTTTGATGGTCTCCAAACCAAATATTTTGAAGTCAAGTTGTGAAAGCATAGTATAGCGGCGAGACAATGCATCAGCAATAACATTTTCTTTTCCCTTCTTGTGTTTAATGACATAAGGAAAAGTCTCAATGAATTCAACCCATTTAGCATGTCTACGATTCAGTTTACCTTGACTTTTAATATGTTTCAAAGATTCATGATCAGAATGTATAACAAATTCTTTGGGCCATAAATAATGTTGCCATGTTTCTAAAGTCCGAACAAGAGCATATAATTCTTTATCATAAGTAGAATAATTCAGACTAGGCCCACTCAATTTTTCAGAAAAGTATGCAACAAGTTTGCCATCTTGTAATAACACACCGCCTAATCCAATTCCACTAGCATCACATTCAAGCTCAAAAGTCTTATTAAAATCAGGAAGTTGGAGTAAAGGAGCATGTGTCAACTTATCTTTCAATACCGAGAAGGCTTCTTCCTGTGCGGTACCCCAAAGAAAAGGCACATCTTTCTTTGTAAGCTCATTGAGAGGTGCAGCAATGGTGCTGAAATCTCTCACAAAACGCCTATAGAATCCAGCGAGGCCAAGAAAACTCCTCACTTGTGTGACCGTTTTGGACTGCGGCCAACTCTCAATAGCTTCAATCTTGGCTTTATCAACTTCAATTCCCTGTGGAGTAACAACATAGCCAAGAAAAGATACTCGGTCGGTGCAAAAGGTGCACTTCCCAAGGTTACCAAACAAACGTGCATCACGTAGAGCAATAAAAACAGCACGTAAATGTTCCAAATGTTCTTCCAAAGATCTGCTATAAATCAATATGTCATCAAAGTAAACTACCACAAATCGTCCAATGAAAGCACGTAAAGCTTCGTTCATTAATCTCATGAAAGTACTAGGTGCATTAGTTAACCCAAAAGGCATGACTAACCACTCATATAATCCAAACTTAGTTTTAAATGCTGTTTTCCATTCATCTCCCAATTTCATACGAATTTGATGGTAGCCACTACGCAAATCAACTTTGGAGAATATTGTAGAGCCACTCAATTCATCAAGCATATCATCTAGCCTAGGAATAGGATGACGATAACGAATAGTAATATTATTAATGCCTCTACAATCAACACACATACGTGATGTACCATCCTTTTTCGGCACTAGAATAATAGGAACAGCACAAGGACTAAGGGATTCACGTATATAACCTTTGTCGAGAAGCTCTTGTACTTGACGCATAATCTCCTTCGTCTCCTCTGGATTTGATGAGGACATGACTACCTTGGATATGACCAAAAATATTGCATATATGCATATTTGTCAGGTGATTTCTAGTGCAAACTATTCAATAATCTATTTATGTTATCCAGAACAAAAATACTTCACACACTTTTGTGTTTTGTCTAATTGCAGGTGTATGGGACATTTGTACAATCCACATATGAAGATAAGGAAGAAAGAGATGTTTATTTGCTGTCCAAAAAGTTCTCTCACGTCACTTTTGGCCCAAGAGAAGATAGAGTCCAAGTCTCTCACGTTCTGGATTCAGATTCGGACTGCACAGACATACCTGACTCAAAACGCACACAAGTTTTTCATACGAACTCCGAATTGGGTGATTCTTTTTTTGTTGGAAACTAGATTTCGTGCACTTTCCAACCCAATTGGAATCACCTTCAAATTCGTCCGGAGCGTTGAGTTGTGGACGAAACAATCTGATGCTGCAGCAGAATCCGAGTCAAACTACAAGTCCAAAGGTGTTACATCACCTCCACTTGGGCCCATTGGCCTTGTACGACCTAGATTTAGTTTTAGGCTGCCTTGGGACGTCCTCCCACCTCCTTGGCCGCCATCCCTTGCTCCTATATAAGTAGATCCATCTAGTAGCTTTTCCTTGGGATTTGTTTAGTTAAAAGTTAGCCAACGCAACTTCGTGTACTTCGTTTGTGTCCAACGACCAGACCAAGACCGCTTACGGATCCCCACCATTATCAATACCTCATATATATTTGCAATATTCAGATTGCTTTATCATATTCTTGCTCGTTCTTCGATTGCTTGCAGGAATAGACCTTCGTGGTCAGGCTGACCGTGCTTCCGGCATCGTCAGTAACCTCAGGAGATTGGTTTAGCGATTGCTAAGGCACAACGTCGTGCACGTTTGTAGTCGGATCGTCAAAGTCGTCTCCACCAAATTGATAGTTATCATCTCATCGAAAGATCGGGACACCCTCGCCTCTATCACACGTGAGGAGTTTTCTTGGCCTCGCTGGATTCTATAGGCGTTTTGTGAGAGATTTCAGCACCATTGCCGCACCTCTCAATGAGCTTACAAAGAAAGATGTGCCTTTTCTTTGGGGTACCGCACAGGAAGAAGCCTTCTCGGTATTGAAAGATAAGTTGACACATGCTCCTTTACTCCAACTTCCTGATTTTAATAAGACTTTTGAGCTTGAATGTGATGCTAGTGGAATTGGATTAGGAGGTGTGTTATTACAAGATGGCAAACCTGTTGCATACTTTTCTGAAAAATTGAGTGGGCCTAGTCTGAATTATTCTACTTATGATAAAGAATTATATGCTCTTGTTCGGACTTTAGAAACATGGCAACATTATTTATGGCCCAAAGAATTTGTTATACATTCTGATCATGAATATTTGAAACATATTAAAAGTCAAGCTAAACTGAATCGTAGACATGCTAAATGGGTTGAATTCATTGAGACTTTCCCTTATGTCATTAAACACAAGAAGGGAAAAGAAAATGTTATTGCTGATGCATTGTCTCGTCGCTATACTATGCTTTCACAACTTGACTTCAAAATATTTTGTTTGGAGACCATCAAAGATCAATATGTGCATGATGCTGATTTTAAAGATGTAATGCAGAATTGTAATGAAGGAAGAATGTGGAACAAGTTTGTTGTTAACGATGGATTTGTGTTTCGTGCTAACAAGCTATGCATTCCAGCTAGCTCCGTTCGTCTTTTGTTGTTGCAGGAGGCGCATGGAGGACGATTAATGGGACACTTTGGCGTGAAGAAGACGGAGGACGTACTTGCTACACATTTCTTTTGGCCAAAGATGAGACGGGATGTTGAGCGTTTTATTGCTCGCTGCACTACATGTCAAAAAGCTAAGTCACGACTCAATCCTCATGGTTTATATATGCCTTTGCCTGTACCTAGTGTTCCTTGGGAGGATATATCTATGGACTTTGTTTTAGGTTTACCTCAAACAAAGAAGGGGAGGGATAGCATATTTGTTGTCGTGGATAGATTCTCGAAAATGGCACACTTTATACCATGTCATAAAAGCGATGATGCTGTTAATGTTGCTGATTTGTTCTTTCGTGAAATTATTCGCTTGCATGGTGTGCCAAATACTATTGTTTCAGATCGTGATACTAAATTTCTTAGCCACTTTTGGAGATGTTTATGGGCTAAGTTGGGGACTAAACTGCTTTTTAGTACTACTTGTCACCCCCAAACTGAAGTAGTCAATAGAACGTTGTCTACTATGCTTAGGGCTGTTTTGAAGAATAATAAGAAAATGTGGGAGGAATGCTTGCCTCATATTGAATTTGCTTATAATCGTTCATTGCATTCTACTACTAAGATGTGCCCTTTTGAAGTTGTGTATGGTTTCCTACCTCGTGCACCTATTGATTTGTTGCCTCTTCCATCTTCGGAGAAGGTTAATTTTGATGCTAAACAACGTGCTGAATTGATTTTAAAAATGCATGAGTTAACTAAGGAAAACATTGAGCGTATGAATGCCAAATATAAACTTGCTGGAGATAAGGGTAGAAAACATGTTGTGTTTGCACCTGGAGATCTTGTTTGGTTACATTTGCGTAAGGATAGATTTCCTGATTTGCGCAAATCAAAGCTCATGCCACGGGCTGATGGTCCCTTTAAGGTGTTAGAGAAAATAAATGATAATGCATATAAACTTGAGCTGCCTGCAGATTTTGGGGTTAGTCCCACTTTTAACATTGCAGATTTGAAGCCTTATTTGGGTGAGGGAGATGAACTTCCGTCGAGGACGACTTCATTTCAAGAAGGGGAGGATGATGAGGACATCAATACAATTGTTACACCCACAGCCCCTGCTGCTATACATACTGGACCAATTACTAGAGCTCGTGCACGCCAACTAAATTACCAGGTACTTTCGTTTCTTGGTAATGATTCTAATGTTCATGAGAATATGATGCTGCCTAAATTGGATACATTTGTTTTGCTTACAAATGAAGGGCCTAGCTTGGAGAAGGATGAACATTGGAGCAAGAACAAGCATGGAGATGATGGCATGCGCAAGGGGAACAAGAACGGGATTTATAGCAGATCTTTGGAAGAACATTTGGAACATTTACGTGCTGTTTTTATTGCTCTACGTGATGCACGTTTGTTTGGTAACCTTGGGAAGTGCACCTTTTGCACCGACCGAGTATCTTTTCTTGGCTATGTTGTTACTCCACAGGGAATTGAAGTTGACAAAGCCAAGATTGAAGCTATTGAGAGTTGGCTGCAGCCCAAAACGGTCACACAAGTGAGGAGTTTTCTTGGCCTCGCTGGATTCTATAGGCGTTTTGTGAGAGATTTCAGCACCATTGCTGCACCTCTCAACGAGCTTACAAAGAAGGATGTGCCTTTTGTTTGGGGTACCGCACAGGAAGAAGCCTTCACGGTATTGAAAGATAAGTTGACACATGCTCCTTTACTCCAACTTCCTGATTTTAATAAGACTTTTGAGCTTGAATGTGATGCTAGTGGAATCGGATTAGGAGGTGTGTTATTACAAGATGGCAAACCTGTTGCATACTTTTCTGAAAAATTGAGTGGGCCTAGTCTGAATTATTCTACTTATGATAAAGAATTATATGCTCTTGTTCGGACTTTAGAAACATGGCAACATTATTTATGGCCCAAAGAATTTGTTATACATTCTGATCATGAATATTTGAAACATATTAAAAGTCAAGCTAAACTGAATCGTAGACATGCTAAATGGGTTGAATTCATTGAGACTTTCCCTTATGTCATTAAACACAAGAAGGGAAAAGAAAATGTTATTGCTGATGCATTGTCTCGTCGCTATACTATGCTTTCACAACTTGACTTCAAAATATTTGGTTTGGAGACCATCAAAGATCAATATGTGCATGATGCTGATTTTAAAGATGTAATGCAGAATTGTAAAGAAGGAAGAATGTGGAACAAGTTTGTCGTTAACGATGGATTTGTGTTTCGTTCTAACAAGCTATGCATTCCAGCTAGCTCCGTTCGTCTTTTGTTGTTGCAGGAGGCGCATGGAGGAGGATTAATGGGACACTTTGGCGTGAAGAAGACGGAGGACGTACTTGCTACACATTTCTTTTGGCCAAAGATGAGATGGGATGTTGAGCGTTTTATTGCTCGCTGCACTACATGTCAAAAAGCTAAGTCACGACTCAATCCTCATGGTTTATATATGCCTTTGCCTGTACCTAGTGTTCCTTGGGAGGATATATCTATGGACTTTGTTTTAGGTTTACCTCAAACAAAGAAGGGGAGGGATAGCATATTTGTTGTCGTGGATAGATTCTCGAAAATGGCACACTTTATACCATGTCATAAAAGCGATGATGCTGTTAATGTTGCTGATTTGTTCTTTCGTGAAATTATTCGCTTGCATGGTGTGCCAAATACTATTGTTTCAGATCGTGATACTAAATTTCTTAGCCACTTTTGGAGATGTTTATGGGCTAAGTTGGGGACTAAACTGCTTTTTAGTACTACTTGTCACCCCCAAACTGATGGACAAACTGAAGTAGTCAATAGAATGTTGTCTACTATGCTTAGGGCTGTTTTGAAGAATAATAAGAAAATGTGGGAGGAATGCTTTCCTCATATTGAATTTGCTTATAATCGTTCATTGCATTCTACTACTAAGATGTGCCCTTTTGAAGTTGTGTATGGTTTCCTACCTCGTGCACCTATTGATTTGTTGCCTCTTCCATCTTCGGAGAAGGTTAATTTTGATGCTAAACAACGTGTTGAATTGATTTTAAAAATGCATGAGTTAACTAAGGAAAACATTGAGCGTATGAATGCTAAATATAAACTTGCTGGAGATAAGGGTAGAAAACATGTTGTGTTTGCACCTGGAGATCTTGTTTGGTTACATTTGCGTAAGGATAGATTTCCTGATTTGCGCAAATCAAAGTTAATGCCACGTGCTGATGGTCCCTTTAAGGTGTTAGAGAAAATAAATGATAATGCATATAAACTTGAGCTGCCTGTAGATTTTGGGGTTAGTCCCACTTTTAACATTGCAGATTTGAAGCCTTATTTGGGTGAGGAAGATGAACTTCCGTCGAGGACGACTTCATTTCAAGAAGGGGAGGATGATGAGGACATCAATACAATTGTTACACCCACAGCCCCTGCTGCTATACATACTGGACCAATTACTAGAGCTCGTGCACGCCAACTAAATTACCAGGTACTTTCGTTTCTTGGTAATGATTCTAATGTTCATGAGAATATGATGCTGCCTAAATTGGATACATTTGTTTTGCTTACAAATGAAGGGCCTAGCTTGGAGAAGGATGAACATTGGAGCAAGAACAAGCATGGAGATGATGGCATGCGCAAGGGAAACAAGAACGGAGTTACAAGTGATAATTTCAGGACTTTGAAGCCACCATAATGGGTGCATGAAGCCTTGGACGAAATATACAAGACGCCACTTCATAAATTTCGTCCCGAGGCTATTTTAGGTGCTGCGTCACCTTATTATTGGGCCAGGCCCATGTAATTTCGAAATACATAAGTATAGGCTATTTTTAGAGTCCGTATGTGTGGGGAAACAAGAGATAGGGTTGATTTCGGACCCCTCCACCAAGGGCCACGAAATTCCCCCCCTCTTCCTCCATATATACAGCCCTTAGGGCATCGTTTAGACTTTGGGTTTTGTTTAGATTAAAAGTTCGCCATAGCTGCAACTTCGCGTACTTCGTTTGTGTTCAACGACCAGACAAAGGCGTCACAGAACCCCACCTTGATCAATAAAGCTTTCATCTTATATTCGCAATATCCAGATTGCAATCTTAGTTTCTTGCTTGTTCTTCGTTTGCTCGCAGGAAACAGACCCTCGTGGTCAGGTTGATCGTGCTCCGGCGTGGTCAATAACCTCTCGGAGTTGGTTTAGCGATTGCTAAGGCGCGACGTCCTCGCACGTTCGTAGTCGGATCGTTAAAGTCGACTTCCACCAAAGCGAAATCCACCATCTCATCGAAAGACGGGACACCTTTGCCTCTATCAAGATGATGAGGACATCAATACAATTGTTACACCCACAGCCCCTGCTGCTATACATACTGGACCAATTACTAGAGCTCGTGCACGCCAACTAAATTACCAGGTACTTTCGTTTCTTGGTAATGATTCTAATGTTCATGAGAATATGATGCTGCCTAAATTGGATACATTTGTTTTGCTTACAAATGAAGGGCCTAGCTTGGAGAAGGATGAACATTGGAGCAAGAACAAGCATGGAGATGATGGCATGCGCAAGGGGAACAAGAACGGAGTTACAAGTGATGATTTCAGGACTTTGAAGCCACCATAATGGGTGCATGAAGCCTTGGACGAAATATACAAGATACCACTTCATAAATTTCGTCCCGAGGCTATTTTAGGTGCTGCGTCACCTTATTATTGGGCCAGGCCCATGTAATTTCGAAATACATAAGTATAGGCTATTTTTAGAGTCCGTATGTGTGGGGAAACAAGAGATAGGGTTGATTTCGGACCCCTCCACCAAGGGCCACGAAATTCCCCCCTCTTCCTCCATATATACAGCCCTTAGGGCATCGTTTAGACTTTGGGTTTTGTTTAGATTAAAAGTTCGCCATAGCTGCAACTTCGCGTACTTCGTTTGTGTTTAACGACTAGACAAAGGCATCACAGAACCCCACCTTGATCAATAAAGTTTTCATCTTATATTCGCAATATCCAGATTGCAATCTCAGTTTCTTGCTTGTTCTTCGTTTGCTCGCAGGAAACAGACCCTCGTGGTCAGGTTGATCGTGCTCCGGCGTGGTAAATAACCTCTCGGAGTTGGTTTAGCGATTGCTAAGGCGCGACGTCCTCGCACGTTCGTTGTCGGATCGTCAAAGTCGACTGCCACCACAGCGATATCCATCATCTCATCGAAAGACGGGACACCTTTGCCTCTATCATACTGGTACACACCGGTACTGGCAGTCCGGTCCCGGACGAACCGATCGCCGTGGTCGTCTTCTTCTTAGGAGCCATGGTGATGAAGAACTGCTGGGCCAACTACTAGACCAGATTCTCACAATTGCGCCCCCTACCTGGCGCGCCAAAGATGTCGGTGGGAAACGACACCTATGGGATCACAAGAATCCGTACTACGGTTGCGGGGCGCGGGGTTGTGAGAAGAGCTGGATTAGTAACCAGCACAAAGATCGTTTACCTAGGTTCGGGCCGCGAGGATGCGTAAAACCCCAGTCCTACTTTGGTGGATGTGTTTAGTGTTTTTGAGCTCTTGAACTAGCTACGGTGGCTGCATGGTTTAAAAGAGCCGAATCCCCCCGGTACGCCATGGGCCTCCTTTTATAGTCGAAAGGGGCTGCCACAGTGGCACACAGGAGGTGGAAAGGCCTACAGTGCCATGAGCTTATCACTCGTATTACAGGACAAGACACATTTAATGCGTAGCTTAGGTGTCCTCTTGCTTTATCGGGGACGGGAGCGAGGCCCGTCCCGTCCTTCGCCGCTCCTCCTCGCTTTGACACGCGCCCTGGCCAGCGATGCATGCGGCGCCATGTAGGAAGGCAAGCAGCTAAGGTGGAGCGGTGGTGGAGTGATGCGGAGCATCCTATGGACATCACCATGTCAAGAGTCCGTTCGGCAAGTGACACGTGCGACATCTACTTCTCATACATAGAGGTGAATCTTCTCCTTTACACGTGTTCACTTGACCCCTTAGAGGATGGTATACTGCTTGACACTTCTCCCGTGTGCATGTATAGGTATTGTTGGAGCTTCACGGATGTCGAGGAGGAGTGCAAGCGCCAAGGAACCACTACACCATCCGCGAGGGAAGCCTGGAAGCGAAGACGGAAGAAGAAGGACCTGCCCAGTCCAGAAAGGGCGGTCCTACTGCCCAAAGCAAGCGATACTACTTCTAAGACCCTCCAAGCGGTACTACCGCCCATGTGTCTAGTACTACCACCCTGCCTATGCGCAACTGCGGGCCTTTGGCCTTGTATCCTCTCCCACTTACCCCTTCGTGGCTTAGACTAAAAATAGACCACCTCCACCTCCTTTCTAGGGTTAGCAAATATGATAGCTCATTCTTAGGTGAGCTTTGCTCCTACCTCTACTCTTGAGAGAGAGAGAGAGACTACAACTCCCATGGAGTTCAAGACTTCCATGTGAGAAGATCCCGCGGGATATCATCAAGGCCCCCTTGTGGGAAGATCCGTCTAGGATATCATCAAGACCTCCTCTTGGAGATGAACCTTACCTTGTACCTTTCTCTTTGTTGTTCATGTACTTTGTGATCTTGTGTGTTTGATTGTCTAGTGGATGTGTGATTAGACTTGTTCTTGAGTGTTTCCCATTGTGTTTTCTCCCCGTTCTTCCCCGCGTTCATCGTGTTCTTCGAGGGATCCCACTCCAAACGTGAAAGATCGGCCTACACCGGGTTAGCCCCATATCATGGAGCCTCCACGAAGATCTGCATGCCGCCACGCAGGCTTGTGCTGAGTTGGCCTGGAAGATGCATGTTGCCACGCAGGTGCCTGTCCGGCTAGTCGGGCTAGCAGCTGCATGTGAACGGTGGTGGAGACTTGGCTGGTGCGGTCCTGGCCGTGGCCCCGCTGACCCCCTTGGCAAGGGTCTTGCTGGGTGGCCCGTCAAGGGTCTTGCCGTGGCGCGCTGTTGTCCCCGGCAAGGATCTTGCTGAGGGTCTTATGGGTTTCCTATGCAAGAATCTTGACGAGGATTGTGGCCTTCCAATCCTCATCTGATCTTGATTGTTCTTTGTCTTCACAAAGATTTGCATGCCACCATGGAGGTGCCTCCCGAGCCCTGGTCCAACGTGGTTAATGGTGTTGGAGACCGTGGGTTCGAGAGTGACTTACTCTGCTGGTGTGGGTGAGCCGCCCAGGAAAGGGCCTTGCCGGGGCTGCTAGGCTGCCCCCGGCAAGGGTCTTGCCAGGGAAACCTGCTTCGTCCATCTTCTCTCTGTGGTCTCGGTCCTTGGCGTTGTGCTAATTGTCTTGTGCCTTCGGCTTCTCTCCGGCTCCCCTCCTAAGTCTGGCCTCGGCCTATGGCTCTGACTGCCCGCGCACAAGTAACGGGTACAAAGGAGTGCCCCTACTTTAGTACACCGACAGCTCCGGAGGGCGAAGGTGGCGTGGAGAGGAGTCCTGCGACGAATGCATCCAAAGAGGTCTGAGGAGTTGGTGGAGTTTAAATTGGAGGAGCAATAGAGGCTGTAGCTGCTGGTGCTGATGTAGTAGCCCTGATATCAATGGCTGGCACAGCTACAGACCTTTGTGCCCTTGGCACTCTCTGAAAAGCTTCAGTAGTAGCTCTCCCTCTTCTCTCTTCAGCTTCATCGTGGAGTTGCTCAACTGCAGTTTGGATCTCTATGACCTTCAAGTCTAGATCATAAAATTTAGTCTCAATGATCCTCTCTAGACTGTCTTGGTTCTGAGTTAGGGTTGCCAACCCTTCTCAATCCTCAAAGTTGCTTGAATGAGATAGCCCAGTTGATCTTGCTTGGATTTCAGAAATATCTGAGAAGCTTCTTCTGCACTTGGTGGCTTGGCTGCCTTCTCTGCTCTAGCTTTTTCTTTCTTCTCCTGAGCCTACACAGATGTGGGATGTGATGGATCCATGACAACCACAGTATCTTCAAACTCTGGCAGCAGGGGAAGATGTTCCTTGTCTAAGAGATACATGCTCTTGCCCATCTTAGAGTTGATGAGCATCTGAATTTGTGGAGCATAGCCACATGATCTCTTTTGGTCTGCTGCTGTCCTCATGATTGCCACAACAATCAGTGTCATCACTTTGAATTTTTTAGGCACATCAAACATATGCAGCAGATTTATTGAGTGCCCTCTAATCATCCTGTCATCTCCAGACTTGGGCAGTAGAGTGTGTCTAAGAATTGTGTTGATGGTTGGCAGACCTGACAGCAGATAATACACATACCCAAACTTGTGGGTGTCCAAGGCAGCATCTGGAATTTCCCTGTACATGCGAGCCATTGAGCCATGTCCTTTCCTTGCCTTAGCATATACATTAGTATCAACATCAAGCTCTTCCGGGGCATTTATCAGCTTTGACCACTCATCCACTGAAGATTGGTACCTGGTACCCTCTGTCATCCAAACAATTTTACCATTTGGGTAAAAATGTGCTGTGGAGTAAAACTGCATGATCAACTCATCATTCCATTTTGTCAACTTCTGGCCAACAAATGCATCAACTCCTGTTGACCTGAAGCTCTCATGGACTCCTGGGAAATCATCTTCATTGCTATCAATGTGCTCCCAGTCGACCCATCTCATGTCACTGACTATTGGCTTCTTGTCAAGCAGCACAGTCTCATAGAAGTCTTGTTGTTCCTTTGTGTGGAACATGTAGTCAACAACTGTTCTCCTTCTAATGGCATATGGGTCATTCTTCCTCCATAGCCCGATACCTGCATCCTTTCTGAGCTTCATATTTTCAGCAACAGGATGTATGTCATCGTGATCAGGATTCTTGGGCTTCAACTTTCTAAGGACTTGCCCTTCTTCTTCTTCTTCTTCTTCTTCTTCCACTTCAGGCACATGGGCCTTATGATAGAGGCAAAGGTGTCCCGTCTTTCGATGAGATGATGGATATCGCTTTGGTGGAAGTCGAATTTGACGATCCGACTACGAACGTGCGAGGACGTCGCGCCTTAGCAATCACTAAACCAACTCTGAGAGGTTATTGAGCACACCGGAGCATGATCAACCTGACCACGAAGGTCTGTTTCCTGCAGGCAAACAAAGAACAAGCAAGAAACTAAGATTGCAATCTGGATATTGCGAATATAAGAGGAAAGCTTTATTGATCAAGGTGGGGTTCTGTGACGCCTTTGTCTGGTCATTGATCACCAAACGAAGTACGCGAAGTTGCAGCTGGCGAACTTTTAATCTAAACAAAACCCAAAGTCTAAATGACGCCCTAAGGGCTGTATATATGGAGGAAGAGGGGGGAATTTCGTGGCCCTTGGGGAAGGGGTCGAAAACCAACCCTATCTATTGTTTCCCCACATATACGGACCCTAAAAATAGCCTATACTAAAGTATTTCGAAAATACATAGGCCTGGCCCATTAATAAGGTGACACAACACCTAGAATAGCCTCTGGACGAAAATTATGAAGTAGTATCTTGTATATTGCATCATGCACTCATTATGGTGGCTTCAACATCCTGAAATCATCACTTGTAACTCCGTTCTTGTTCCCCTTGCGCATGCCATCATCTCCATGCTTGTTCTTGCTCCAATGTTCATCCTTCTCCAAGCTAGGCCCTTCATTTGTAAACAAAACAAATGTATCCAATTTAGGCAGCATCATATTCTCATGAACATTATAATCGTTACCAAGAAATGAAAGTACCTGGTAATTTAATTGGCGTGCGCGAGCTCTAGTAATTGGTCCAGTATGTATAGCAGCAGGGGCTGTGGGTGTAACAGGTAGGAAACCATACACAATTTCAAAAGGGCACATCTTAGTAGTAGAATGCAATGAACGATTATAAGCAAATTCAATATGAGGCAAGCATTCTTCCCACATTTTCTTATTATTCTTCAAAACATCCCTAAGCATAGTAGACAATGTTCTATTGAATACTTCAGTTTGTCCATCAGTTTGGCGGTGACAAGTAGTACTACAAAGTATTTTAGTCCCCAACTTAGCCCATAAACATCTCCAAAAGTGGCTAAGAAATTTAGTATCACGATATGAAACAATAGTATTTGGCACACCATGCAAGCGAATAATTTCACGAAAGAACAAATCAGCCACATTAACAGCATCATCGCTTTTATGACATGGTATAAAGTGTGCCATTTTTGAGAATCTATCCACGACAACAAATATGCTATCCCTCCCCTTCTTTGTTCGAGGTAAACCTAAAACAAAGTCCATAGATATATCCGCCCAAGGAACACTAGGTACAAGCAAAGGCATAGATAAACCATGAGGATTGAGTCGTGATTTAGCTTTTTGACATGTAGTGCAGCGAGCAACAAAGCGCTCAACATCCCGTCTCATCTTTGGCCAAAAGAAATATGTAGCAATTACGTCCTCTGTCTGCTTCATGCCAAAGTGTCCCATTAGTCCTCCTCCATGCGCCTCCTACAACAACAAAAGACGAACGGAGCTAGCTGGAATGCATAGCTTGTTAGCACGGAACACAAATCCATCATTAACGACGAACTTGTTCCATGTTCTTCCTTCTTTACAATTCTTCAATACATCTTTAAAATCAGCATCATGCACATATTGATCTTTGATGGTCTCCAAACCAAATATTTTGAAGTCAAGTTGTGAAAGCATAGTATAGCGACGAGACAATGCATCAGCAATAACATTTTCTTTACCCTTCTTCTGTTTAATGACATAAGGGAAAGTCTCAATGAATTCAACCCATTTAGCATGTCTATGATTTAGTTTAGCTTGACTTTCAATATGTTTCAAAGATTCATGATCAGAATGTATACAAAATTCTTTGGGCCATAAATAATGTTGCCATGTTTCTAAAGTCTAAACAAGAGCATATAATTCTATATCGTAAGTAGAATAATTCAGACTAGGCCCACTCAATTTTTCAGAAAAGTATGCAGCAGGTTTGCCATCTTGTAATAGCACACCTCCTAATCCAATTCCACTAGCATTACATTCAAGCTCAAATGTCTTATTAAAATCAGGAAGTTGGAGTAAAGGAGCATGTGTCAACTTATCTTTCAACACCGTGAAGGCTTCTTCCTGTGCGGTACCCCAAACAAAAGGCACGTCCTTCTTTGTAAGCTCATTGAGAGGTGCAGCAATGGTGTTGAAATCTCTCACAAAACGTGATGTAGGGCGGAACCCTAGGGGCCGATCTTTCACGTTTGGAGTGGATCCTACGGGGAAAGACGAAGAACGCGCAGAAAACACAAAGGGGAAAACACGGGGAGAAACGAGAGGATCACTAAACCGACAAGTAATCGATCACACAAGGGCTAGATCACCGAACACATAAGGTAGCACAAGATTCAAAATCAACAAAGGGAAGATACAATTGTAACCGTTCTTCTCTGAGAGGAGGTCTTGAATCCACGAGGGGATCTTCCCGTAAAGGGGTCTTGAATCCAAGTGGATCTTCTCCGAAGAGGTCGCGGTCTCTCACGAGGAGGAGATCCGATGGATGAGCGAGGCTTTGTTGATGCGCCTTGTATTTGTCGTTGTAGGTTGAAGATGGACTCTTTGTTGATGTAGTTGTTCACACCGTCGTTGTTGTCATAGACCGGAGATGAAATGCCTTGCCTATCCATCACAAGACTCGAGCAAATATGAGTGGGAGAAAGAGAAGAACTTATACCAATGTACCTTGACCGATGTTGACAATGAATCAAGTTCACTCAAATGCGGACAATGAAATAGCAATATTGGTAACAATCCTTGTTGGTTCTCACACCTACACAAGTAAAGCTTATGGTGGAGCTCGGTGAGGATAGTGGCACAAAAATTTAATGCAAAATGTTAGCAAGAGTCAATAATGTTGAAAGAGATTCACAAATTTGCAAGGGAAACAAGTAGATTAATAGCAATATGTGGCACACGGAAACACACACACAGATAGATAAATGGGGTCGTGCAACCAAGGAATGAGCACAAAATGTGGAATCCACGGAAAATGCTCGTGTTGCACAACTCAAGAGAGACGCTAGCATGATTTCTCAATAGGCGGATACGACACTTGTGCACAACCTATACGATGCAAAATGGATAAACTTCTATCCCAAGTGTGCTATGTATGTATGGTTCCCGGTGTTTCTCTCAAGATGATCCAAGACGATCGGATATGACAATCTTATATGCAATGTGGTATGATGCTATGGCACTTGCTTACAAGCTTCTTTGCTCTCTTTCTTTTGCTTAAAAGCTTCATTTGTTGTTTTTTTTTCGTATGGCCACTTTGCACAATGCACAAACCAAGATAGCAATTGTGTATATGCAGGAACAAACTTGTGACACAAGATATGATACCAATATATGCACCACGATGGTATGGTATGTATGCTATGGGAAGTATGATCACTAATGTGCACAAGTAACGTTGCCGGCAATACTCAAATGGCTAGTCTCTATAGGCAAGTGACGCAAAATGGGCTAGGGGTTAACAATGCAATGGCAAGGGGAATATACAATGGAGGGATACCACGATACCAAGATGATATGGAGGTTACCGTCCTTGGCGATGATGAGTGGCGGTGATCTTGATGTAGAAACCAAGATGATGGAGTCTCGTCCCTAAGTAGCCGAAATACCTTAGGAAACGGAAAAACCGCGAACTCAAAATCTCAAACGTCAAATGTCAAAATGGTAGTAGCGGAGAGCGGTGGTGGTGTGCACTTGGCAATGAGGAGGTGGAAGTGATGGCTATACACGTGTCGAAGTTGAAGTTGCCGTCCCTAAGTAGCCGAAACACCTTAGGAGACACAAGCCACAACTCAAACAATCTCAACCAAAATGGGGTTAAATTGGGGTGCGGAAAGTGTATGGTGGGCAAGGTTATGCGGAAATGGTGGTGGTGGTTGATGAAGAAGCAATCGTCCCTAAGTAGCCGAAACACCTTAAGAGACTCGAATCAGTACTCAAGCAACCACTAATGCTATGGCAAGCAAAATGGGTTAGGTTGCGGAAGTCGGTGGTGGTTATGCGGATGATATGGTGGAGGCCCTAGGCAAACTTGCCAAATTTTCAAAAATTTGATGGAGTCAAATGATGTTGGTGGTATTTTTGTGGGATGGGGGATGTCAATAGCTTCAAAACGAGCTAAAGAACGTAAAAACGGACTCGGATAAATTAGTTATGGTCAAAACGGTGAAACGGAAAAAGCTGAAATGACAGGGGGCGGACATCCGGGGGTCGGGCCGGATTTCCGGGGCCTGATGTCCAGAAACTTGTGCGAAAATGCACTCCAGGAGCCGGATGTTCGGGCTAATGAGCGGATGTCCGCGCTGGCCGGATGTCCGGGCTCCAAATCCGAGGATGAACTCGAGGAACTCGATTTTGGGGCGGAAAATTGAGATTTCGGGGGCAAAATTGGAGAGGTTTTGTGGATGGAAAGTGGGGAAACTTGGGGAGATGCTAGATCCACTTGAAACCAAGCAAATCCATGGATCAAAATCAACAAAACATCATCAAACCAACAAATCACAAAAAAATTGGGGGCTATTTTTGATGGGGACTTTCGGATTTAGGACGAAATCAACAAAATCAAGCTAGAAAAAGAGGGGTAGGGGCTCCAAAAACGTGATCAACGTGGCTCATGATACCAAGATGATGTAGGGCGGAACCCTAGGGGCCGATCTTTCATGTTTGGAGTGGATCCTACGGGGAAACACGAAGAACACGCGGAAAACACATAGGGGAAAACACGGGGAGAAACGAGAGGATCACTAAACTGACAAGTAATCGATCACACAAGGGCTAGATCACCAAACACATAAGCTAGCACAAGATTCAAAATCAACAAAGGGAAGATACAGGAGTAACCGTTCTTCTCCGAGAGGAGGTCTTGAATCCACGAGGGAATATTCCCGTAAAGGGGTCTTGAATCCAAGTGGATCTTCTCCGAAGAGGCCGCGGTCTCTCATGAGGAGGAGATCCGATGGATGAGCGAGGTTCTATCTCACAAATGAGCTAAATAAACGCTAACCCTAAAACATAGGTGGAGGGGGAGTATATATAGTCTAAAAGGCGAAGGGGTACATGGGCCTCGGCCCGGATGCACTGCGCGCAGGCAGGGGAGGCCGGATGTCCGGGCGACGGGCCGGATGTCCGGGCTTTCCCGAGACGCCGGATGTCCGGGTGCTGGGTCGGATGTACGGGCTAGCTTGATCCAGCTTCTGGACGTTCTGTGATGGGGCGCCGGATGTCCGGGCTGGCGCCGGATTTCCGGGCTGTCGTGGGGCGCCGGATGTCCGGGGCCTGGCCGGATGTCCGGGCCCTGTACACTTTGATGGTTGGGCTGCTGCTGTTGTTGACATCTTCAGGGGCCGGAAGTCTGGGCCGGGGCCGGATGTCCGGGGCCTGTAGCCTTTCTCCGGTTCCTCTCGTCGTGCTCCTTCATCCTTGTACTTGGGGACTTGTACATCATTCCGAGCATCTCCGAGAGGGTCTCCTTGGTACCTAGGCATTCGTAGTGTCCTTGCATTAGGTAGCAACCATGTCTCACACGAATGGAAAGGGGAAGCATTTAGGAACGGGTTCACCTTGTGTCCAATGGCGCATAGTCGAGGTCTCATCTTATGTATCCTTGGGGCTTGGAGAGTAGTCGGAGTGTACATGGGGATGAACGTGGGATGCTCCGCATCAAAACGCCTATAGAATCCAGCGAGGCCAAGAAAACTCCTCACTTTTGTGACCGTTTTGGGCTGCGGCCAACTCTCAATAGCTTAAATCTTGGCTTTATCAACTTCAATTCCCTGTGGAGTAACAACATAGCCAAGAAAAGACACTCGGTCGGTGCAAAAGGTGCACTCCCAAGGTTACGAAACAAACGTGCATCACGTAGAGCAATAAAAACAGCACGTATACGTTCCAAATGTTCCTCCAAAGATCTGCTATAAATCAATATGTCATCAAAGTAAACTACAACAAATCATCCAATGAAAGCACGTAAAACTTCGTTCATTAATCTCATGAAAGTACTAGGTGCATTAGTTAACCCAAAAGGCATGACTAACCACTCATATAATCCAAACTTAGTTTTTAGTGTTGTTTTCCATTCATCCACCAATTTCATATGAATTTCATGGTATCCACTACGCAAATCAACTTTGGAGAATATTGTAGAGCCACTCAATTCATCAAGCATATCATCTAGCCTAGGAATAGGATGACGATAACGAATAGTAATATTATTAATGCCTCTACAATCAACACACATACGCGATGTACCATCCTTTTTCGGCACTAGAATAATAGGAACAGCACAAGGACTAAGGGATTCACGTATATAACCTTTGTCGAGAAGCTCTTGTACTTGACGCATAATCTCCTTCGTCTCCTATGGATTGGTACGGTATGGCGCACGGTTTGGCAGTGAAGCATCGGGAATTAAGTCAATCTGATGCTCAATCCCGCGAATAGGCGGTAATCCCGGTGGAACGTCTTGTGGAAAGACGTCAGCGAACTCCTGCAAAATGTTAGTGACAGACGGAGGCAAAGAGGAAGGCACGTCCTCGAATGAAAAAAAATGCCTCTTTGCACACAAAAGTATAGCAAACAGATTTGCTGAAATCTAGCTCATCAATATCAGATTTGGTGGCAAATAAACATGCACTTTTCAATTTAATTTCAGAAGCAACACTAGATGTTTTATTATTAGGCTTCATTTGTTGCTCAAATTCTTTTGCCACAATCTGATTTTCACTCTTATTTTGCTCCTGTTTTGCTTTATTAGCTCTATTAATATCATCTTTCAAAATGGAACCAGGAGTCATAGGAAGCAAAGTAATATTTTTATCCTTATGAACAAGAGTATACTGATTATTTATACCATGGTGTATAGAATTTTTATCAAATTGCCAAGGCCGACCAAGTAATAAGGAACATGCTTGCATAGGTACCACATCACAATCAACATAATCAGCATATGCAGAGATACTAAAATGCACACGAACAATACGTGTTACCTTAACCTTGCCGCTGTTGTTGAACCATTGGATGTAGTAAGGATGTGGATGTGGTCTTGTGGTGAGAGATAGCTCCTCCACCATCTCCATGCTAGCCAAGTTGTTGCAGCTCCCTCCGTCTATGATGACGCGCACAGAACGTTCCTTCACAACTCCCTTTGTATGGAACAAATTGTGCCTCTGATTTTGCTCAGCTTGTGTAACCTGCACACTCAAAACACGTTGAGCAACTAAACATTCATACCTGTCAGCGTCTTCAGGAGCCATGTATTGCGTCTCATGATCAGAATCATCTCCACCGTGTTCTTCACTTGTAATAAGGGCCAAAGTCTCCTCATCATAGTCACTAGCAGACTCATACCCACCATCCTCAGTAGCAATCATCACACGCTGAGATTTGCATTCTCGCGCATAATGTCCTCCTCCCTTACAACGACGACAAATAATATCACTTTTGTGCCCTATTGATGCCATGGAAGAAGAAGAGCTCTATGCAGGTGCGCTAGCGGTGGTTGTGCACCTGCCGGTCCTACACAGACCTCTTCTTCTTCCATGGCATCAATAGGGCACAAAAGTGATATTATTTGTCGTCGTTGTAAGGGAGGAGGACATTATGCGCGAGAATGCAAATCTCAGCGTGTGATGATTACTACTGAGGATGGTGGGTATGAGTCTGCTAGTGACTATGATGAGGAGACTTTGGCCCTTATTACAAGTGAAGAACACGGTGGAGATGATTCTGATCATGAGACACAATACATGGCTCCTGAAGACGCTGACAGGTATGAATTTTTAGTTGCTCAACGTGTTTTGAGTGTGCAGGTTACACAAGCTGAGCAAAATCAGAGGCACAATTTGTTCCATACAAAGGGAGTTGTGAAGGAACGTTCTGTGCGCGTCATCATAGATGGAGGGAGCTGCAACAACTTGGCTAGCATGGAGATGGTGGAGGAGCTATCTCTCACCACAAGACCACATCCACATCCTTACTACATCCAATGGTTCACCAACAGCGGCAAGGTTAAGGTAACACGCATTGTTCGTGTGCATTTTAGTATCTCTGCATATGCTGATTATGTTGATTGTGATGTGGTACCTATGCAAGCATGTTCCTTATTACTTGGTCGACCATGGAAATTTGATAAAAATTCTGTACACCATGGTAGAAACAATCAGTATACTCTTGTTCATAAGGATAAAAATATTACTTTGCTTCCTATGACTCCTGAGTCCATTTTGAAAGATGATATTAATAGAGCTAGTAAAGCAAAACAGGAGCAGAATAAGAGTGAAAATCAGATTGTGGCAAAAGAATTTGAGCAACAATTGAAGCCTAATAGTAAACCATCTATTGTTGCTTCTGAAATTAAATTGAAAAGTGCATGTTTATTTGCCACCAAATCTGATATTCATGAGCTAGATTTCAGCAAATCTGTTTGCTATGCTTTTGTGTGCAAAGAGGCATTATTTTCATTCGAGGACATGCCTTCCTCTTTGCCTCTTGCTGTCACTAACATTTTTCAGGAGTTCGCTGACGTCTTTCCACAAGACGTGCCACCGGGATTACCTCCCATTCGAGGGATTGAGCATCAGGTTGACTTAATTCCCGGTGCTTCACTGCCAAACCGTGCGCCATACCGTACCAATCCAGCGGAGACGAAGGAGATTATGCGTCAAGTACAAGAGCTTCTCGACAAAGGTTATATATGCGAATCCCTTAGTCCTTGTGTTGTTCCAATTATTCTAGTGCCTAAAAAGGATGGTACATCGCGTATGTGTGTTGATTGTAGAGGCATTAATAATATTACTATTGGTTATCGTCATCCTATTCCTAGGCTAGATGATATGCTTGATGAATTGAGTGGCTCTACAATATTCTCCAAAGTTGATTTGCGTAGTGGATACCATCAAATTAGTATGAGATTGGGGGATGAATGGAAAACAACATTTAAAACTAAGTTTGGATTATATGAGTGGTTAGTCAAGCCTTTTGGGTTAACTAATGCACCTAGTACTTTCATGAGATTAATGAAGAAAGTTTTACGTGTTTTCATTGGACGATTTGTGGTAGTTTACTTTGATGACATATTGATTTATAGCAGATCTTTGGAGGAACATTTGGAATATTTACATGCTGTTTTTATTGCTCTACGTGATGCACGTTTGTTTCGTAACCTTGGAAAGTGCACCTTTTGCACCGACCGAGTGTCTTTTCTTGGCCTCGCTGGATTCTATAGGCATTTTGTGAGAGATTTCAGCACCATTGCTGAACCTCTCAATGAGCTTACAAAGAAAGATGTGCCTTTTTGATAGAGGCGAGGGTCCCGATCTTTCGATGAGATGATAACTATCGATTTGGTGGAGACGACTTTGACGATCCGACTACAAACATGCACGACGTTGCGCCTTAGCAATCGCTAAACCAATCTCCTGAGGTTACTGACGATGCCGGAAGCACGGTCAGCCTGACCACGAAGGTCTATTCCTGCAAGCAATCGAAGAACGAGCAAGAATATGATAAAGCAATCTGAATATTGCAAATATATATGAGGTATTGATAATGGTGGGGATCCGTAAGCGGTCTTGGTCTGGTCGTTGGACACAAACGAAGTACACGAAGTTGCAATGGCTAACTTTTAACTAAACAAATCCCAAGGAAAAGCTACTAGATGGATCTACTTATATAGGAGCAAGGGGTGGCGGCCAAGGAAGTGGGAGGACATCCCAAGGCAGCCTAAAACTAAATCTAGGTCGTACAAGGCCAATGGGCCCAAGTGGAGGTGATGTAACACCTTTGGACTTGTAGTTTGACTCGGATTCTGCTGCAGCATCAGATTGTTTCATCCACAACTCAACGCTCCGGACAAATTTGAAGGTGATTCCAATTGGGTTGGAAAGTGCACGAAATCTAGTTTCCAACAAAAAAAGAATCACCCAATTCGGAGTCCGTATGAAAAACTTGTGTGCGTTTTGAGTCAGGTGTGTCTGTGCAGTCCGAATCTGAATCCAGAACGTGAGAGACTTGGACTCTATCTTCTCTTGGGCCAAAAGTGACGTGAGAGAACTTTTTGGACAGCAAATAAACATCTCTTTCTTCCTGATCTTCATATGTGGATTGTACAAATGTCCCATACACCTGCAATTAGACAAAACACAAAAGTGTGTGAAGTATTTTTGTTCTGGATAACATAAATAGATTATTGAATAGTTTGCACTAGAAATCACCTGACAAATATGCATATATGCAATATTTTTAGTCATATCCAAGGTAGTCATGTCCTCATCATCCTCCCCTTCTTGAAAATAAAGCCGTCCTCGGCGTTGCTTAATCTGAAATGTGGCTAACAAAAGAGACAAGGTGTACATGTTGTATATGTATATGTCATCCATTTTTACTTCCCTTGATTTTTGCATATATGACACATGAATAGATGAGTAACTTGCATAGTTCATAAAATCTAAAGCCAAAAAATTAGCACAAGAAGTAGAAGGCATGAAAATATTGCAACTCAGTTTGCACATATAAGTGAAGCTCTTATTCATTTCAAAAGATTGACAATGTTCATCATTAAACCATCCTAACTTCGATGAATAAACCTTACTTGCATCAAATTTACATGCTACAACATGCTTAAATACGCAAACATGCAATAAGTCATTCAACACAGAATCATCACCAAGATTAGAGGTCATATCAAAATGATTAAACATTGGTTCTTTTGCATCAATAGTTAATTCAATGGGTGCACTCAAAATTGTTGGTATTTTAGTTGTTTGATCACATGGCAAAGTCAAATTATCAACGTAGTCCTCTAAAATAGGTGGTGTGATCAAAGTAGTGGGTAGCTCATCAGATGGTGCATTCAAATTGACAAGGCATTCATCATTCTCATGTAGAGATGGAAGATCAGTACCTTTGTCATTACCTCTTATGATCAACTCAGATGATGTAGCCACTCTCGGGGGCGATGTGTCACATGGTGGAGGTGATGTAGTCCTGACAACAATGGATGTGGTTGTCATAGTATGCCTAGTAGTTGAAGGAACAATCATATCAACTCTTGGAATGTGCACCATGCGCTTGTTCTCCTCGTGGCCAACACGTCGTTTTATTTCCTGTTTAGCTTTGCAAGCAAGATGAAACAAATGGTCCATAGGATAACACTCTTCATGAATTAGTATCTCTTGAATATCACGGTTTAATCCTCCCCAAAATCTATCCATAAAATCATCTTCACTTTCTTCTAAAGAGGAATGCAACAAGGTAGTTTGTAAATCATCATAATATTTTGTTACAGTTTCACTACCTTGTTTTAAGTGTTGCAACTTCTTAATCATGTCACGAGTATAATAAGCAGGGACGAAAGTATGTCGCATGGCAAGTTTCAAATCATCCCAAGTAGTAGGTATATAATCAGGGTGTAACCGACAATATTCACTCCACCAAACCAAAGCATAACCAGTGAAAGAACCAACCGCAACCTTAACCTTTTTATGTTCATTGAAATTATGGGAAGCAAATATATTTTTTATGTCGAACTCCCATTCAATATATAAAGCAGGTTTAAAACGGCCATTAAATGGTGGTATAGATACATTAACCAGATCATGTGCATTTGGATGTTTGTGCACCTCTCGTGACGGTTGTGGTATTTGCAAAGGTGGTGGCACGTCTCCCGCGATCGACAAAGCCCATGAATTGACTCTGGATCCTGTCATGATTAGTAGAACAAGAAACAAAACCCAAAAATAATGTTCCTATAACTACTAGGATGTGGTGGTAAAACGCTCACAGTAAAGCAAATATCAATGTCTTACAAGTTCTTACCATGCAGCAGGCGGTGATCGGCAACCAGCGGTGTCAAGTAACTCCGAATATTGAGTAAAGCGATTGCCAGGGGAGCGTACGTATACACGGTGTAGAAATATGTGGAGCTGGGTTGGCTATATATGGTAGCAAAAGATTAGCAATAATCAATTCAAAGATGCAATGTTGAATAAACGCTCAACGACGGTACTGTGCTGGTCCTAGGCTAGACCGGACTAGAGACGCGAGCCTAGAACACTATTGAGGTCACGGCGTAGCACAACTAGCATCAATGAAGGATACTAAGTAGCTCTTGACAGCAAGATATAAGTGAAGATCACAACGGCAGTGAAGATAATGATGAAAAACAACTGCCAAGCAGGATATACAACAACTCTCTCTCCAACTTTCCTCTTGAAAAGTTTGAGACAATTTTCTGATAAATTCTTTCAAAGAATGCTACTAACTCAAGCTTTCCAATGCAAAAAGAATCACTCAATTCCGAGTTGATATGAGGAGTCAAAGAATTCTAAAACTGGCCTGAAAAATTGGAACAAGTTGTGTTCACGAACTTCGGAGGGCAAAAAGACCTATTTAGAAGCCGATTTTGAGGTGTCAAACATTGAACTAGCTTCTGCAACTATTTAGATGCGGCTCGTCGCTAGCTTCAATTTGAGTACTCACGGAGGAAAACGGACTTCGTATGAGGAAGATACACCTGTTTTACTGAACAGTGCACAAAACAGATTCCAATGCGAATTCAGGTACGAGATTGATTCTAGATAGATCCAATTTTTTTTTCTTCTCTCTTTTTTTTCTCACGCCTTTTTTTTCTTTTTCTTCCCTCTCTTTTTCTTTTTTTTCTTTCCTTTTTTCTCTCTTTTTTTTCTCTATCTTCTTTTTCTCCCTCTTTCCAAGACAAACTAGATAAGATGCAGATTCGATCAGGCGAAGATGTGAGTGACCTCAACTATGATTATGACAATAAACAGTGCGTAACACATGGTGGAAATTGGTGGATGGGATGGTGGACAACGGATGGGATAATGATGCAGCGGCTGCGTGACTAATGTGAACAGAACTCGAAACTCTAAAGGAACTAGACACTAAGACCAGCAACTCGACACGATGATGCAACCGATAATTCAACTATGCAAGCAATGAAAAGAAAATTGCAAAGGCTCAGACTGGCTTGGACAAAGGATGAATAGATCTAACTCTTTTTGTGGATTTTTCTTGGACAATAGGTAAGAAAATAAATCTAATCTAGGAAAACTGAAAATTCTCACCGAGCAACCTGAAAACTGATACCACTTGATAGAGGCGAGGGTCCCGATCTTTCGATGAGATGATAACTATCGATTTGGTGGAGACGACTTTGACGATCCGACTACAAACATGCACGACGTTGCGCCTTAGCAATCGCTAAACCAATCTCCTGAGGTTACTGACGATGCCGGAAGCACGGTCAGCCTGACCACGAAGGTCTATTCCTGCAAGCAATCGAAGAACGAGCAAGAATATGATAAAGCAATCTGAATATTGCAAATATATATGAGGTATTGATAATGGTGGGGATCCGTAAGCGGTCTTGGTCTGGTCGTTGGACACAAACGAAGTACACGAAGTTGCAATGGCTAACTTTTAACTAAACAAATCCCAAGGAAAAGCTACTAGATGGATCTACTTATATAGGAGCAAGGGGTGGCGGCCAAGGAAGTGGGAGGACGTCCCAAGGCAGCCTAAAACTAAATCTAGGTCGTACAAGGCCAATGGGCCCAAGTGGAGGTGATGTAACACCTTTGGACTTGTAGTTTGACTCGGATTCTGCTGCAGCATCAGATTGTTTCATCCACAACTCAACGCTCCGGACGAATTTGAAGGTGATTCCAATTGGGTTGGAAAGTGCACGAAATCTAGTTTCCAACAAAAAAAGAATCACCCAATTCGGAGTCCGTATGAAAAACTTGTGTGCATTTTGAGTCAGGTGTGTCTGTGCAGTCCGAATCTGAATCCAGAACGTGAGAGACTTGGACTCTATCTTCTCTTGGGCCAAAAGTGACGTGAGAGAACTTTTTGGACAGCAAATAAACATCTCTTTCTTCCTGATCTTCATATGTGGATTGTACAAATGTCCCATACACCTGCAATTAGACAAAACACAAAAGTGTGTGAAGTATTTTTGTTCTGGATAACATAAATAGATTATTGAATAGTTTGCACTAGAAATCACCTGACAAATATGCATATATGCAATATTTTTAGTCATATCCAAGGTAGTCATGTCCTCATCACTTTTGTTTGGGGTACCGCACAGGAAGAAGCCTTCACAGTATTGAAAGATAAGTTGACACATGCTCCTTTACTCCAACTTCCTGATTTTAATAAGACTTTTGAGCTTGAATGTGATGCTAGTGGAATTGGATTAGGAGGTGTGTTATTACAAGATGGCAAACCTGTTGCATACTTTTCTGAAAAATTGAGTGGGCATAGTCTGAATTGTTCTACTTATGATAAAGAATTATATGCTCTTCTTCGGACTTTAGAAACATGGCAACAATATTTATGTCCCAAAGAATTTGTTATACACTCTGAGCATGAATCTTTGAAACATATTAAAAGTCAAGCTAAACTGAATCGTAGACATGCTAAATGGGTTGAATTCATTGAGACTTTCCCTTATGTCATTAAACACAAGAAGGGAAAAGAAAATGTTATTGCTGATGCATTGTCTCGTCGCTATACTATGCTTTCACAACTTGACTTCAAAATATTTGGTTTGTAGACCATCAAAGATCAATATGTGCATGATGCTGATTTTAAATATGTAATGCAGAATTGTAAAGAAGGAATAATGTGGAACAAGTTCGTCGTTAATGATGGATTTGTGTTCCGTGCTAACAAGTTATGCATTCCAGCTAGCTCCATTCGTCTTTTGTTGTTGCAGGAGGCGCATGGAGGAGGATTAATGTGACACTTTGGCGTGAAGAATACGGAGGTCGTCCTTGCTACACATTTCTTTTGGCCAAAGATGAGATGGGATGTTGAGCGTTTTATTGCTCGCTGCACTACATGTCAAAAAGCTAAGTCACGACTCAATCCTCATGGTTTATATATGCCTTTGCCTGTACCTAGTGTTCCTTGGGAGGATATATCTATGGACTTTGTTTTAGGTTTACCTCGAACAAAGAAGGGGAGGGATAGCATATTTGTTGTCATGGATAGATTCTCGAAAATGGCACACTTTATACCATGTCATAAAAGCGATGATGCTGTTAATGTTGCTGATTTGTTCTTTCGTGAAATTATTCGCTTGCATGGTGTGCCAAATACTATTGTTTCAGATCATGATACTAAATTTCTTAGCCACTTTTGGAGATGTTTATGGGCTAAGTTGGGGACTAAACTGCTTTTTAGTACTACTTGTCACCCCGAAACTGATGAACAAACTAAAGTAGTCAATAGAACATTGTCTAATATGCTTAGGGCTGTTTTGAAGAATAATAAGAAAATATGGGAGGAATGCTTGCCTCATATTGAATTTTTTTATAATCGTTCATTGCATTCTACTACTAAGATGTGCCCTTTTGAAGTTGTGTATGGTTTCCTACCTCGTGCACCTATTGATTTGTTGCCTCTTCCATCTTCGGAGAAGGTTATTTTGATGCTAAACAACGTGCTGAATTGATTTTAAAAATGCATGAGTTAACTAAGGAAAACATTGAGCGTATGAATGCTAAATATAAACTTGCTGGAGATAAGGGTAGAAAACATGTTGTGTTTGCACCTGGAGATCTTGTTTGGTTACATTTGCGTAAGGATAGATTTCCTGATTTGCGCAAATCAAAGCTAATGCCTCGTGCTGATGGTCCTTTTAAGGTGTTGGAGAAAATAAATGATAATGCATATAAACTTGAGCTGCCTGCAGATTTTGGGGTTAGTCCCACTTTTAACATTGCAGATTTGAAGCCTTATTTGGGTGAGGAAGATAGCTTGCGTCGAGGACGACTTCATTTCAAGAAGGGGAGGATGATGAGGACATCAATACCATTGTTACACCCACAACCCCTGCTGCTATACATGCTGGACCAATTACTAGAGCTCGCGCACGCCAATTAAATTACCAGGTACTTTCGTTTCTTGGTAATGATTCTAATGTTCATGAGAATATGATCCTGCCTAAATTGGATACATTTGCTTTGCTTACAAATGAAGGGCCTAGCTTGGAGAAGGATGAACATTGGAGCAAGAACAAGCATGGAGATGATGGCATGCGCAAGGGAAGAAGAACGGAGTTATAAGTGATGATTTCAGGACGTTTAAGCCACCATAATGAGTGCATGAAGCCTTGGACGAAATATACAAGATGCTACTTCATAACTTTCGTCCAGAGGCTATTCTAGGTGCTGCGTCACCTTATTATTGGGCCAGGCCCATGTATTTTTGAAATACTTGAGTATAGGCTGTTTTTAGAGTCCGTATGTGTGGGGAAACAAGAGATAGGGTTGGTTTCGGATCCCTTCCCCAAGGGCCGCAAAATTCCCCCCTCTTCCTCCATATATACAACCAAGGTTGGAAAAAGCGGTAGGCGTAAGTGAGGCGGTTGGCCTTCGCCTAGTGCCTAGGCGATGCTTAAGCGCCCTAGGCGCTAGGCGGTTATATAGTTTTTACTCTCAAGGTGTATATGTGATCATTATATGTGTATTTTATTAATTCAAGGCATATAAGCATGTTAGCTACTAGCTACGACGATTGGAATAGGGCACTTTTTGCATATCGGTGCAATAGGGCATGATTTCTTGCCTATGTTGACAATTTCTTACTTGCTATGCCTAGACTTCTGCTTATGCCCTAGGCGAGGCGTTTGGCCATTTCCTAGTGCCTAGGCGTGACTAAGCGCCTCCTAGGTACTTCCTTTTCCAATAGAGTATACAGCCCTTAGGGCGTCATTTAGACTTTGGGTTTTGTTTAGATTAAAAGTTCGCCATAGCTGCAACTTCGCGTACTTCGTTTGTGTTCAACGACCAGACAAAGGCATCACAGAACCCCACCTTGATCAATAAAGCTTTCAACTTATATTCGCAATATCCAGAATGCAATCTCAGTTTCTTGCTTGTTCTTCGTTTGCTCGCAGGGAAACAGGCCCTCGTGGTCAGGTTGACCGTGCTCCGGCGTGGTCAATAATCTCTCGGAGTTGGTTTAGCGATTGCTAAGGCGCGACGTCCTCGCACGTTCGTAGTCGGATCATCAAAGTCGACTTCCATCAAAGCGATATCCATCATCTCATCGAAAGATGGGACACCTTTGCCTCTATCACATCATGTCCCCCGCCTCCTATTACCATCGACCTTAGACGCACAATTCGGGACCCCCAACTCGAGATCCGCCGGTTTTGACACCAACGTTGGTGCTTTCATTGAGAGTTGCACTGTGACGTCGAAGACAAGATTGATGGCCCGCCTTGTTATCAAGGACAATATTACCTCCGGAGGAGCCCTGGCCTCAGGCCAAACCCTCCGGCTGGGCAGCTTTACCATGACCACCCGTTCGGCCATTGGGCCGACGATGACTTCTCGGGTCATCGAAAATCGCCTCCGTGTCGACTCTGAATACTCCAAGCGGATGGGTCTGACGGAGTTGTCATCTTTAAAAGAACTCCTGGATCACATCGCCACCTTAGGGGTCGCTACAGACTACGATCAGATCGGGCTTAAACCCGATCAGAGAGAAATCCAATCTCCGCCGATCACCCATCAGATAGCGGTAGTGGAGGAGCAATACAACAACTCTTCCTCTATATTGAGGACGAACTATGTTCGGATTTCTGAGTTCAAAGAACCGGATACCCGTTCGCAGAAAGACGTGCCCCGTACTCTGAACCTAGAGTCGGACAGTGGACCTGAAAAGTTGGTTGAAACCCCGGAGCCCAAACTGTTAAGCTCAAAAGTTTCTCAAACTCCGGATCTCAAATTCGGTCAGGGTTCAGACATAAATCCACCCACCCACCCAGATACACACGATCTTCTGCACATATGATAGTTGTCTCAAGAAACGGTCCATCACTTTTGGGCCAGATTCATCCTTGTCAAAGACTGCCGAGATGAAGACGCGATCTCATTATTATGCAACAATTGCACGGAAGAGGGAATCCTCAATGCCATTAACCGCCCTCACGTATTACACTTCGCTGACTTGGCAACCATAGTACAGAAGTACTGCGCAATGGAAAGCGCCTGGAAAATTCAAACAACTCCTTGGTGATGAGGACATCAATACCATTGTTACACCCACAGCCCCTGCTGCTATACATACTGGACCAATTACTAGAGCTCGCACACGCCAATTAAATTACCAAGTACTTTCGTTTCTTGGTAATGATTCTAATGTTCACGAGAATATGATGCTGCCTAAATTGGATACATTTGTTTTGATTACAAATGAAGGGCCTAGCTTGGAGAAGGATGAACATTGGAGCAAGAACAAGCATGGAGATGATGGCATGCGCAAGGGGAACAAGAATGGAGTTACAAGTGATGATTTCAGGACGTTGAAGCCACCATAATGAGTGCATGAAGCCTGGGACGAAATATACGAGATGCTACTTCATAACTTTCGTCCAGAGGCTATTCTAGGTGCTGTGTCACCTTATTATTGGGCCAGGCCTATGTATTTTCGAAATACTTGAGTATAGGCTGTTTTTAGAGTCCGTATCTGTGGGGAAACAAGAGATAGGGTTGGTTTCGGACCCCTTCCCCAAGGGCCACGAAATTCCCCTCCTCTTCCTCAATATATAGAGCCCTTAGGGCGTCGTTTAGACTTCAGGTTTTATTTAGATTAAAAGTTCGCCATAGCTGCAACTTCGCGTACTTTGTTTGTGTTCAACGACTAGACAAAGGAGTCACAGAACCCCACCTTGATCAATAAAGCTTTCATCTTATATTCGCAATATCCAGATTGCAATCTCAATTTCTTGCTTGTTCTTTGTTTGCTCGCAGGAAACAGACCCTCGTGGTCAGGTTGATCGTGCTCCGGCGTGGTCAATAACCTCTTGGAGTTGGTTTAGCGGTTGCTAAGGTGCGACGTCCTCGCACGTTCGTAGTCGGATCGTCAAAGTCGACTCCACCAAAGCGATATCCTTCATCTCATAGAAAGACAGGATACCTTTGCCTCTATCAAGTGGTATCAGATTTCCAGGTTGCTCGATGAGATTTTACAGTTTTTCGTAGTTTAGATCAAGTCTGTTCTTCATACCTATAGTCCACGAAAAAGCCAACAGATTTTTTATTAGGGTTAGTTCATCCTATCCAAACAAGTCTGAGCCTTTGCATAGTCTTTTCAGTATTTTGCTTTGTTGAATTTGCGGTTGCATCATCGCGTCAAGTTGCTGGTCTTAGCATCTAGTCTTTTAGAGTTTCGAGTTCTGGTCATAAGTTGTCACGCCGCCACCGCACCATCATCATCGCCCCTGCCACCTACCACCACCGATCCGAATCCGTATCCATATACCACCACCAATCCGTATCCATATACCACCACCGATCCATATCCATATACTATCACCACTACCACCACCGCTGCCATATACCACCACCACTGCCATATACCACCACCATATATGCACCACCAATCCGAGTTCTTTTTGTATTAAGTTTGTTTTCAAGATCCATCTATCTTCCGATTCGTGTTTCCTTGCCTGAGTAGGTTTCAGAAAAAAAAAGAGTGTGGAGACCCCTGGGCAGTTTTTAGGCCAAAATTTCGGCGACCAAAAATATTTTTTCCCTATCCTATTTTTAGGTCCCAGGGAGTGTTTTGAGACACTCGCCATCATAGTGATTTTTTGTCGCACTTTTTAGTCATCGCTGCCCTGATTTCTGAGAAAGAAATTTGTCAAAAAAATTCGTGCCCATCCTGTCAAGCCAAACCCTCCGGCTGGGCAGCTTTACCATGACCGCCTGTTCGGCCATTGGTCCGACGATGAATTCTCGGGTCATCGAAAGTCGCCTCCGTGTCGACTCCGAATACTCCAAACGGATGGGTCCGACGGAGTTGTCATCTTTAAACGAACTCCTGGATCGCATCGCCACCTCGGGGGTCGCTACAGACTACGATCGGATCAGACTTAAACCCGATTAGAGAGAAATCAAATCTCCGCCGATCACCCATCAGATAGCGGTAGTGGAGGAGCAATATGACAACTCTTCCTCTATATTGAGGACGAACTATGTTCGGATTTCCGAGCTCAAAGAACCGGATACCCGTCCACGGAAAGACGTGCCTCATACTCTGAACCTAGAGTCGGATGGTGGACCTGAAAAGTTGGTTGAAACCCTGGAGCCCAAACTATTAAGCTCAAAAGTTTCTCAAACTCCGGATCTCAAATTAGGTCAGGGTTCAGACATAAATCCACCCACCCACCCAGATACACGCGATCTTATGCACATACGACAGTAGTCTCAAGAAACGGTCCATCACATTTGGCCCAGATTCCTCCTTGTCAAAGACAAGATCAAAGACTGCCGAGATGAAGACGCGATCTCATTATTCTGCAACAATTGCAAGGGCAAGGGAATCCTAAATGCCATTAACCGCCGTCACGTATTACACTTCGCTGATTTGGCAACCATAGTATAGAAGTACTGCGCAATGGAAAGCGCCTGGAAAACTCAGACAGCTCCTTGGTGATGAGGACATCAATACCATTGTTACACCCACAGCCCCTGCTGCTATACACACTGGACCAATTACTAGAGCTCATGCACGCCAATTAAATTACCAGGTACTTCCGTTTCTTGGTAATGATTCTAATGTTCATGAGAATATGATGCTGCCTAAATTGGATACATTTGTTTTGCTTACAAATGAAGGGCCTAGCTTGGAGAAGGATGAACATTGGAGCAAGAACAAGCATGGAGATGATGGCATGCGCAAGGGGAAGAAGAACGGAGTTACAAGTGATTATTTCAGGACGTTGAAGCCACCATAATGAGTGCATGAAGCCTTGGATGAAATATACAAGATGGTACTTCATAACTTTCGTCCAGAGGCTATTCTAGGTACTGCATCACCTTATTATTGGGCCAGGCCCATGTATTTTCGAAATACTTGAGTATAGACTGTTTTTAGTCCGTATGTGTGGGGAAACAAGAGATAGGATTGGTTTCGGACCCCTTCCCCAAGGGCCACGAAATTCCCCTCCTCTTCCTCCATATATAGAGCCCTTAGGGCGTCGTTTAGACTTTGGGTTTTGTTTAGATTAAAAGTTTGCCATAGCTGCAACTTCGCGTACTTCGTTTGTGTTCAACGACTAGACAAAGGCGTCACAGAAGCCCACCTTGATCAATAAAGCTTTCATCTTATATTCACAATATCCAGATTGCAATCTCAATTTCTTGCTTGTTCTTCGTTTGCTCGCAGGAAACAGACCCTCGTGGTCAGGTTGATCGTGCTCCGGCGTGGTCAATAACCTCTGGGAGTTGGTTTAGCGATTGCTAAGGCGCGACGTCCTCGCACATTCGTAGTCGGATCGTCAAAGTCGACTTCCACCAAAGCGATATCCTTCATCTCATCGAAAGACGGGACACCTTTGCCTCTATCAAGTGGTATAAGATTTCCAGGTTGCTCGGTGAGATTTTACAGTTTTTCATAGTTTAGATCGGGTCTGTTCTTCATACCTATAGTCCACAAAAAAGCCAACATTTTTTTATTATGGTTAGTTCATCCTATCCGAACCAGACTGAGCCTTTGCATAGTCTTTTCAGTATTTTGCTTTATTAAATTTGCGGTTGCATCGTCGAGTCAAGTTGCTGGTCTCAGCGTCTAGTCTTTTAGAGTTTCGAGTTCTGGTCATAAGTTGTCACGCCGCCACCGCACCATCATCATCGCCCCTGCCACCTACCACCACCGCTCCGAATCCGTATCCATATACCACCACCAATCCGTATCCATATACCACCACCGATCCATATCCATATACTACCACCACTACCACCAACGCTGCCATATACCACCACCGCTGCCATATACCACCACCACATATGCACCACCAATCCGAGTTCTTTTCGTATTAGGTTTGTTTTCAAGATCCATCTATCTTCCTATTCGTGTTTCCTTGCCTGAGTAGGTTTCGAAAAAAAAAAGAGTCTAGAAACCCCGGGCAGTTTTTAGGCCAAAATTTCGGTGACCAAAAATATTTTTTCCCTATCCTATTTTTAGGTCCCAGGGAGTGTTTTGAGACACTCGCCATCATAGTGATTTTTTGTCGCACTTTTTCGTCATCGCTGCCCTGATTTCTGAGAAAGAAATTTGTCAAAAAAATTCATGCCCATCCTGTCAAGCCAAACCCTCCGGCTGGGAAGCTTTACCATGACCGCCTGTTCGGCCATTGGGCCGACGATGACTTCTCGGGTCATCGAAAGTTGCCTCCTTGTCGACTCCGAATACTCCAAACGGATGGGTCCGACGGAGTTGTCATCTTTAAACGAACTCCTGGATCACATCGCCACCTTGGGGGTCGCTACAGACTATGATCGGATCGGGCTTAAACCGGATCAGAGAGAAATCAAATCTCCGCCGATCACCCATCAGATAGCAGTAGTGGAGGAGCAATACAACAACTCTTCCTCTATATTGAGGACGAACTACGTTCGGATTTCCGAGCTCAAAGAACCGGATACCCATCCGTGGAAAGACGTGCCCCATACTCTGAACCTAGAGTCGGATGGTGGACCTGAAAAGTTGGTTGAAACCCCGGAGCCCAAACTGTTAAGCTCAGAAGTTTCTCAAACTCTGGATCTCAAATTGGGTTAGGGTTTAGACATAAATCCACCCACCCACACAGATACACGCGATCTTATGCATATACGACAGTAGCCTCAAGAAACGGTCCATCACTTTCGGGCCAGATTCCTCCTTGTCAAAGACAAGATCAAAGACTGCCGAGATGAAGACGCGATCTCATTATTCTGCAACAATTGCACGGACGAGGGAATCCTCAATGCCATTAACCGCCGTCACGTATTACACTTCACTGATTTGGCAACCATAGTACAGAAGTACTCCGCAATGGAAAGCGCCTGGAAAACTCAGACAACTCCTTGGTGATGAGGACATCAATACCATTGTTACACCCACAACCCCTGCTGCTATACATACTGGACCAATTACTAGAGCTCGCGCACGCCAATTAAATTACCAGGTACTTCCGTTTCTTGGTAATGATTCTAATGTTCATGAGAATATGATGCTGCCTAAATTGGATACATTTGTTTTGCTTACAAATGAAGGGCCTAGCTTGGAGAAGGATGAACATTGGAGCAAGAACAAGCATGGAGATGATGGCATGCGCAAGGGGAACAAGAATGGAGTTACCAGTGATAATTTCAGGACGTTGAAGCCACCATAATGAGTGCATGAAGCCTGGGACGAAATATACGAGATGCTACTTCATAACTTTTGTCCAGAGGCTATTCTAGGTGCTGTGTCACCTTATTATTGGGCCAGGCCTATGTATTTTCGAAATACTTGAGTATAGGCTGTTTTTAGAGTCCGTATCTGTGGGGAAACAAGAGATAGGGTTGGTTTCGGACCCCTTCCCCAAGGGCCACGAAATTTCCCTCCTCTTCCTCCATATATACGGCCCTTAGGGCGTCGTTTAGACTTTGGGTTTTGTTTAGATTAAAAGTTCGCCATAGCTGCAACTTCCCGTACTTCGTTTGTGTTCAACGACTAGACAAAGGCGTCACAGAACCCCACCTTGATCAATAAAGCTTTCATCTTATATTCGCAATATCCAGATTGCAATCTCAGTTTCTTGCTTGTTCTTCGTTTGGTCGCAGGAAACAGACCCTCGTGGTCAGGTTGATCGTGCTCCAGCTTGGTCAATAACCTCTCGGAGTTGGTTTAGTGATTGCTAAGGCGCGACGTCCTCGCACGTTCATAGTCGGATCGTCAAAGTCGACTTCCACAAAAGCGATATCCTTCATCTCATCGAAAGACGGGACACCTTTGCCTCTATCAAGTGGTATCAGATTTCCAGGTTGCTCGGTGAGATTTTACAGTTTTTCGTAGTTTAGATCGAGTCTGTTCTTCATACCTATAGTCCACAAAAAAGCCAAAAGAATTTTTTTATTAGGGTTAGTTCATCCTATCCGAACCAGTCTGAGCATTTGCATAGTCTTTTCAGTATTTTGCTTTGTTGAATTTGCGGTTGCATCGTTGCGTCAAGTTGCTGGTCTTAGCGTCTAGTCTTTTAGAGTTTCGAGTTCTGGTCATAAGTTGTCACGCCGCCACCGCACCATCATCATCACCCTTGCCACCTACCACCACCGCTCTGAATCCATATACATATACCACCACCAATCTGTATCCATATACCACCACCGATCCATATCCATATACTACCACCACTACCACCACCGCTGCCATATACCACCACCGCTGCCATATACCACCACCATATATCCACCACCAATCCGAGTTCTTTTCGTATTAGGTTTGTTTTCAAGATCCACCTAATTCCGATTCGTGTTTCCTTGCCTGAGTAGGTTTCGAAAAAAAGAGTCTGGAGACCCCCGGGCAGTTTTTAGGCCAAAGTTTCGGCGACCAAAAATATTTTTTTCCTATCTTATTTTTAGGTCCCAGGGAGTGTTTTGAGACACTCGCCATCATAGTGATTTTATGTCGCACTTTTTCGTTGTCGCTGCCCTGATTTCCGAAAAAAAATTGTCAAAAAAATTTTCGTGCCCATCCTGTCAAGCCAAACCCTCTGGCTGGGAAGCTTTACCATGACCGCCCGTTCGGCCATTGGGCCGACGATGACTTCTCGGGTCATCAAAAATCGCCTCCGTGTCGACTCCGAATACTCCAAACGGATGGGTCCGACAGAGTTGTCATCTTTAAATGAACTCCTGGATCACATCGCCTCCTTGGGGGTTGCTACAGACTACGATCGGATCGGGCTTAAACCCGACCAGAGAGAAATCAAATCTCCGCTGATCACCCATCGGATAGCGGTAGTGGAGGAGCAATACAACAACTCTTCCTCTATACCGAGGACGAACTATGTTCGGATTTCCGAGCTCAAAGAACCGGATACCCGTCCGCGGAAAGACGTGCCCCATACTCTGAACCTAGAGTCGGACGGTGGACCTGAAAAGTTGGTTGAAACCCCGGAGCCCAAACTGTTAAGCTCAGAAGTTTCTCAAACTCCGGATCTCAAATTGGGTCAGGGTTCAGACATAAATCCACCCACCCACCCAGATACACGCGATCTTATGCACATACGATAGTAGTCTCAAGAAACGGTCCATCACTTTTGGGCCAGATTCCTCCTTGTCAAAGACAAGATCAAAGACTACCGAGATGAAGACGCGATCTCATTATTCTGCAACAATTGCACGGACGAGGGAATCCTCAATGCCATTAACCACCATCACGTATTACACTTCGCTGACTTGGCAACCATAGTAGAAAAGTGTTGCGAAATGGAAAAGCGCCTGGAAAACTCAGACAACTCCTTGGTGATGAGGACATCAATACCATTGTTACACCCACAGCCCCTGCTGCTATACGTACTGGACCAATTACTAGAGCTCGCGCATGCCAATTAAATTACCAGGTACTTTCGTTTCTTGGTAATGATTCTAATGTTCATGAGAATATGATGCTGCCTAAATTGGATACATTTGTTTTGCTTACAAATGAAGGGCCTAGCTTGGAGAAGGATGAACATTGGAGCAAAACAAGCATGGAGATGATGGCATGCGCAAGGGGAACAAGAATGGAGTTACAAGTGATGATTTCAGGACGTTGAAGCCACCATAATGAGTGCATGAAGCCTTGGACGAAATATACAAGATGCTACGTCATAACTTTCATCCAGAGGCTATTCTAGGTGCTGCGTCACCTTATTATTGGGCCAGGCCCATGTATTTTCGAAATACTTGAGTATAGGCTATTTTTAGAGTCCGTATGTGTGGGGAAACAAGAGATAGGGTTGGTTTCGGAACCCTTCCCCAAGGGCCACGAAATTCCCGTCCTCTTCCTCCATATATACAGCCCTTAGGGCGTCGTTTAGACTTTGGGTTTTGTTTAGATTAAAAGTTCGCCATAGCTGCAACTTCGCGTACTTCGTTTGTGTTCAACGACTAGACAAAGGCGTCACAGAACCCCACCTTGATCAATAAAGCTTTCATCTTATATTCGCAATATCCAGATTGCAATCTCAATTTCTTGCTTGTTCTTCGTTTGCTCGCAGGAAACAGACCCTCGTGGTCAGGTTGATCGTGCTCCGGCGTGGTCAATAATCTCTCGGAGTTGGTTTAGCGATTGCTATGGCGCGACATCCTCGCACATTCGTAGTCGGGTCGTCAAAGTCGACTTCCACCAAAGTGATATCCTTCATCTGATCGAAAGATGGGACACCTTTGCCTCTATCAAGTGGTATCAGATTTCTAGGTTGCTCAGTGAAATTTTACAGTTTTTCGTAGTTTAGACCGAGTCTGTTCTTCATACCTATAGTCCACGAAAAAGCCAACAAAAAAATTTATTAGGGTTAGTTCATCGTATCCGAACCAATCTGAGCCTTTGCATAGTCTTTTCAGTATTTTGCTTTGTTGAATTTGCGGTAGCATCGTCATGTCAAGTTACTGGTCTTAGTGTCTAGTCTTTTTGAGTTTCGAGTTCTGGTCATAAGTTGTCACGCCGCCACCGCACCATCATCATCGCCCCTGCCACCTACAACCACCGCTCTGAATCCGTATTCATATACCACCACCAATCCGTATCCATATACCACCACCGATCCATATCCATATACTACCACCACTACCACCACCGCTGCCATATACCACCATCGCTGCCATATACCACCACCATATATCCACCACCAATCCGAGTTCTTTTCGTATTACGTTTGTTTTCAAGATCCATCTAATTTCGGATTCGTGTTTTCTTGCCTGAGTAGGTTTCGAAAAAAAAGAGTCTGGAGACCCCCGGGCAGTTTTCAGGCCAAAATTTCAGCGACCAAAAATATTTTTTCCCTATCCTATTTTTAAGTCCCAGGGAGTGTTTTGAGACACTCGCCATCAGTGATTTTTTGTCGTACTTTTTCCTCGTCGCTGCCCTGATTTCCGAAAAAAAAATGTCAAAAAAATTTCGTGCCCATCCTGTCAGTTTGACCTGGGAAGAGTTTTGAGACACTCGCCATTATAGTGATTTTTTGCAAAAAAAAGAGGAGCGCAAAAAAATGTAGAGCGCAAAAAAAGAGCGAAAAAAAATCAAGAGTGCGCTTCTCCCTTGTTTACGTGCGGCGCCGTGATTTTGTTAGTGTTCTAGGCTCACGTCTCTAGCACGGTCTAGCCTAGGACCAGCACAGTACCGTCGTTGAGCGTTTATTCAACTTTGCATCTCTGAATTGATTATTGCTGATCCTTTTTGCTACCATATTATAAGCCTTCCCAGCTGCACATACATCTACATCGTGTGTTTGACTCTCCCAAGTAATCGCTCTATCCAAGCTTTAAGAGTTTTGACAACAACGGTTGCTGATCACCGCCTGCTGCTGGGTAAGAACTGGTATGAATTTGAGTTTTGCCTAACGGATTTGTGATACACACCACCACCACTTGTTAGTAGTCTATAGGATCATATTCTTGAGTGATTCTATTGCTGCTAACCATGCCAGGATCACAAGTCGACGAGATTGACTGGGAGAACTTAACGAACAAGGAGCTTCATGATAAGTTTCAGCAAATGATGACTGAACAGGTGCAAGATGTGCTGAACAATTTTGAAGAGGCCATGGATAAGATCACTAGCCTTGAGAAGACGTTCGAAACAAAGCTTGATAACAGATCTAATGAATTGCTTCCGCGTCTTCCACCGGCTGCACCTGCCGCACCACTGTAACAACAACAACAACTACCTCTACGTCGTGAAACAGCCCTCCGCCGAGCGAGCCGTGTCCTTCTTCAGCCTGGCCAAACTGTTGGTGCTGCTATTGATACTTCTATGGCTCCTGCTGCTGATGTGGAGGATGATTATGTGGGAGATTACGAGGATGAGGTTCATCGAAATAAAAACTACGTGCAACCACCAGCACCACAACCACCAGGTCATCCACATGCAAATAATCACAATGGATCCTGAGGAGAGACGTGTTCCTGCTGCTGTTTGTGCTTTCACTAGCTTTGCATGTGTTTGGTGGTCTGAAGATTGTAGATTATATCCTATTCCAGCTACTTGGGCTGCTTTGAAAACTGCTATGCGTACTCGTTGGGTTCCACCATATTATCAACGTGAATTGCTTCAAAAATTGCAGCGTTTGAGGCAAAGAAAAAATTCTGTAGAAGAATATTATCAGGAATTACAAACTGGCATGATTAGATATGGTATTGTTGAGGAGAATGAACCTATGCTTGCACGTTTTATGGGTTGATTAAATAGAGAGATTCAGACCATTCTAGAGTATAAGGAGTATACTAATATCACTCGTTTATTCCATCTTGCTTGCAAAGCTGAACGTGAAGTGCAGGATCGACAAGCATTGGCGCGAACTAACTTTTCTGCAGGTCGACCTTCATCATGGACACCACGTGCATATTCTACTTCCACTGCACCAGCACCTCCAATAGGTGCCACCTCCAGTCGTGATACAAGAAAGCAGGCACAACCACCACTATCTGCCAAGAGAGCAGCTGCCGGGCCTACATAGAGCTCTTCTTCTTCCATGGCATCAACTGGGCACACAAGTGATATTATTTGTCGTCGTTGTAAGGGAAGAGGTCATTATGCGAGAGAATGCAAATCTCAGCGTGTGATGATTGCTTCTGAGGATGGTGGGTATGAGTCCGCTAGTGACTATGATGAGGAGACATTGGCTTTTATTACACGTGAAGAACATGGTGGCGATGATTCTGATCATGAGACGCAATACATGGCTCCTGAAGACGCTGACAAGTATGAATGTTTAGTTGCTCAACGTGTTTTGAGTGTGCAGGTCACACAAGCTGAGAAAAATCAGAGGCATAATTTGTTCCATACAAAGGGAGTTGTGAAGGAACGTTCTGTGCGTGTCATCATAGACGGAGGGAGCTGCAACAACTTGGCTAGCATGGAGATGGTGGAGGAGCTCTCTCTCACCACAAGACCACATCCACATCCTTACTACATCCAATGGTTCAACAACAGCGGCAAGGTTAAGGTAACACGTACTGTTCGTGTGCATTTTAATATCTCTACATATGTTGATTATGTTGATTGTGATGTGGTACCTATGCAAGCATGTTCCTTATTACTTGGTAGACCATGGCAATTTGATAAAAATTATGTACACCATGGTAGAAATAATCAGTATACTCTTATTCATATGGATAAAAATATTACTTTGCTTCCTATGACTCCTGATTCCATTTTGAAAGATGATATTAATAGAGCTAATAAACCAAAACAGAAGCAGAATAAGAGTGAAAAACAGATTGTGGCAAAAGAATTTGAGCAACAAATGAAGCCTAATAATAAACCATCTAGTGTTTCTTCTGAAATTAAATTGAAAAGTGCATGTTTATTTGCGACCAAATCTGATATTGATGAGCTAGATTTCAACAAATTTTTTTGCTATGCTTTTGTGTGCAAAGAGGTGTTATTTCCATTCAAGGACGTGCCTTCCTCTTTGCCTCCTGCTGTCACTAACATTTTGTAGGAGTTCGCTGACGTCTTTCCACAAGACGTGCCACCAGGATTACCACCTATTCGAGGGATTGAGCATCTAATTGACTTAATTCCCGGTGCTTCACTGCCAAACCGTGCGCCATACCGTACCAATCCAGAGGAGACGAAGGACATTATGCGTCAAGTACAAGATCTTCTCGACAAAGGTTATATACACGAATCCCTTAGTCCTTGTGTTGTTCCTATAATTCTAGTGCCGAAAAAGGATGGTACATCGCGTATGTGTGTTGATTGTAGAGGCATTAATAATATTACTATTCGCTATCGTCATCCTATTCCCAGGCTAGATGATATGCTTGATGAATTGAGTGGCTCTACAATATTCTCCAAAGTTGATTTGCGTAGTGGATACCATCAAATTCGTATGAAATTGGGGGATGAATGGAAAACAACATTTAAAACTAAGTTTGGATTATATGAGTGGTTAGTCATGACTATTGGGATAACTAATGCACCTAGTACTTTCATGAGATTAATGAACGAAGTTTTACGTGCTTTCATTGGATGATTTGTGGTAGTTTACTTTGATGACATATTGATTTATAGCAGATCTTTGGAGGAACATTTTGAACATTTACGTGGTGTTTTTATTGCTCTACGTGATGCACGTTTGTTTGGTAACCTTGGGAAGTGCGCCTTTTGCACCGACCGAGTGTCTTTTCTTGGCTATGTTGTTACTCCACAGGGAATTGAAGTTGATAAAGCCAAGATTGAAGCTATTGAGAGTTGGCCGCAGCCCAAAACGGTCACACAAGTGAGGAGTTTTCTTGGCCTCGCTAGATTCTATAGGCGTTTTGTGAGAGATTTCAGCACCATTGCTGCACCTCTCAATGAGCTTACAAAGAAGGATGTGCCTTTTGTTTGGGGTACCGCATAGGAAGAAGCCTTCACGGTGTTGAAAGATAAGTTGACACATGCTCCTCTATTCCAACTTCCTGATTTTAATAAGACATTTGAGCTTGCATGTGATGCTAGTGGAATTGGATTAGGAGGTGTGTTATTACAAGATGGCAAACCTGTTGCATACTTTTCTAAAAAATTAAGTGGGCCTAGTCTGAATTATTCTAATTATGATAAAGAATTATATGCTCTTGTTCGGACTTTAGGAACATGGCAACATTATTTATGGCCCAAAGAATGTGTTATACATTCTGATCATGAATCTTTGAAACATATTAAAAGTCAAGCTAAACTGAATCGTAGACATGCTAAATGGGTTGATTTCATTGAGACTTTCCCTTATGTCATTAAACACAAGAAGGGTAAAGAAAATGTTATTGCTGACGCATTGTCTCGTCGCTATACTATGCTTTCACAAGTTGACTTCAAAATATTTGGTTTGGAGACCATCAAAGATCAATATGTGCATGATGATGATTTTAAGGATGTATTGCAGAATTGTAAAGAAGGAAGAACATGGAACAAGTTCATCGTTAATGATGGATTTGTGTTCCGTGCTAACAAGCTATGCATTCCAGCTAGCTCCGTTCGTCTTTTGTTGTTGCAGGAGGCGCATGGAGGAGGACTAATGGGACACTTTGGCGTGAAGAAGACGGAGGACGTACTTGCTACACATTTCATTTGGCCAAAGATGAGACGGGATGTTGAGCGCTTTGTTGCTCGCTGCACTACATGTCAAAAAGCTAAGTCACGACTCAATCCTCATGGTTTATATATGCCTTTGCCTGTACCTAGTGTTCCTTGGGAGGATATATATATGGACTTTGTTTTAGGTTTACCTCGAACAAAGAAGGGGAGGCATAGCATATTTGTTGTCATGGATAGATTCTCGAAAATGGCACACTTTATACCATGTCATAAAAGCGATGATGCTGTTAATGTTGCTGATTTGTTCTTTCGTGAAATTATTCGCTTGCATGGTGTGCCAAATACTATTGTTTCAGATCATGATACTAAATTTCTTAGCCACTTTTGGAGATGTTTATGGGCTAAGTTGTGGACTAAACTGCTTTTTAGTACTACTTGTCACCCCCAAACTGATGGACAAACTGAAGTAGTGAATAGAACATTGTCTAATATGCTTAGGGCTGTTTTGAAGAATAATAAGAAAATGTGGGAGGAATGCTTGCCTCATATTGAATTTGCTTACAATCGTTCATTGCATTCTACTACTAAGATGTTTCCTACCTCGTGCACCTATTGATTTGTTGCCTTTTCCATCGTCGGAGAAGGTTAATTTTGATGCTAAACAACGTGTTGAATTGATTTAAAAAATGCATGAGTTAACTAAGGAAAACATTGAGCGTATGAATGCTAAATATAAACTTGCTGGAGATAAAGGTAGAAAACATGTTGTGCTTGCACCTGGAGATCTTTTTTGGTTACATTTGCGTAAGGATAGATTTCCTAATTTGCACAAATCAAAGCTAATGCCACGTGTTGATGGTCCTTTTAAGGTGTTTGAGAAAATAAATGATACTGCATATAAACTTGAGCTGCCTGCAGATTTTTGTCTTAGTCCCACTTTTAACCTTGCAGATTTGAAGCCTTATTTGGGTGAGGAAGATGAGCTTCCGTCGAGGACGACTTCATTTCAAGAAGGGGAGGATGATGAGGACATCAATACCATTGTTACACCCACAGCCCCTGCTGCTACACATACTGGACCAATTACTAGAGCTCGCGCACGCCAATTAAATTACCAGGTACTTTCGTTTCTTGGTAATGATTCTAATGTTCATGAGAATATGATGCTGCCTAAATTGGATACATGTGTTTTGCTTACAAATGAAGGGCCTAGCTTGGAGAAGGATGAACATTGGAGCAAGAAAAAGCATGGAGATGATGGCATGTGCAAGGGGAACAAGAACGGAGTTACAAGTGATGATTTCAGGACGTTGAAGCCCCCATAATGAGTGCATGAAGCCTTGGACAAAATATACAAGATGCTACTTCATAACTTTCGTCCAGAGGCTATTCTAGGTGCTGTGTCACCTTATTATTGGGCCAAGCCCATGTATTTTCGAAATACTTGAGTATAGGCTGTTTTTAGAGTCCGTATGTGTGGGGAAACAAGAGATAGGGTCTGTTTTGGACCCCTTCCCCAAGGGACACGAAATTCCCCTCCTCTTCCACCATATATACAGCCTTTAGGGCATCATTTAGACTTTGGGTTTTGTTTAGATTAAAAGTTCGCCATAGCTGCAACTTCACGTACTTCGTTTGTGTTCAAAAACCAGACAAAGGCGTCACAAAACTCCACCTTGATCAATAATGCTTTCATCTTATATTCGCAATATCCAGGTTGCAATCTCAGTTTCTTGCTTGTTCTTCATTTGCTCGCAGGAAACAGACCCTCGTGGTCAGGTTGATCATGCTCCGACATAGTCAATAACCTCTCGGAGTTGGTTTAGCGTTTGCTAAGGCGCGACATCCTCGCACGTTCGTAGTCGGATCGTGAAAGTCGACTTCCACCAAAGCGATATCCTTCATCTCATCGAAAGACGGGACACCTTTGCCTCTATCACTTGGGAGACATCGGTTTCCACTCAACCCCTCGTCCGGGCAAAAAGGATGCACCCTCGTCGGTCGCCCGATCTAATAGTAAAGAAATCGAAGCCCATTAAGGGGTGCAGAACCGTTCTGGAGGGATGGCTCGATAGGCCATGCAAAATACACACAACATCGGATACGATACCAACCCACAGTCTTAGAGCATGTTGGATACTCCGGCAAGTGGCCAAGAGCAGCGAGGATCTCCTCACCAAAACACCCGCAGAGCAACACCCCACAGAAGACGACGACCCCATAGTATTGATGGTCTTCGAGACTTTCGCCTCAAACAATAGGCGCAAAAGGGCACTTCGCGGCCTCGCTAAAGTCTGCCAAGTCGCAGCAATAAATCCCTGGAACGACACGGCCATAACTTGCAATGCCGGTGATGAACCAAAATTCAGGACAGTCCGGTCACCAGCTGCCTTGGTCCTAAGTCCGATAGTGGATGGCTTTCGGCTTACCAAAGTGCTCATGGACGGCGGCAGCGGACTAAACCTCATTTACGAGGAGACTCTGAACAAAATGGAAATAGACAGGAGCCGCATTGAGCAAAGTAGCACGACCTTCTGAGGAATCATTCCCTATCAGGAGCCGCGATGCGCGGGAAAAATCACACTTGATGTGGTATTCGGCACGCCGGAGAATTATCGGTCCGAAGAGATAACCTTTCAAGTGGCCCCTTTCAACAGTGGTTATCACGCCTTATTAGGGCAAGATGCATTTGCACGCTTCCAAGCTATACCCCATTACAGGTACATGAAGCTCAAGATTCCCGGGCCCAATGGTATTATCACTCTTGCCAGTGATCCGGACATAGCACTCCGCGCCGAAAACAAAACCATAGCCCTGGCCCTCGAGGCATTCTCTGAAGCCCTCGCGGCCGAAGAGTTAACCGCATTACTCTCTAGGTGGATAGGGACAATGTGATCCTGGACAAGCGACTCAAATTCACCTCCTTTAAACCAGCAGACGAAATAGTCAAATTCCAAGTCCACCCAATGGACCCCAAGAAGACATCATCCATCGGGGCACAGCTGGACACAACGGTTGAGGCCGCACTTAGAGCGTTCCTACGCGAAAACTGGGACATATTTGCGTGGCACCCTTCTGATATGCTAGGGATCCTGCGCAGGCTGGCCGAACACATCCTCAATATATTGAAGGGATATAAGCCGGTCAAGCAAACACTGCAGCGCTTTTCAGAACCCAAACGAGAAGCTATGGGAGAGGAGCTAGCCGAGTTACTCGAGGCCGGATTCATCAGAGAAATAAAACATCCGGACTGGCTAGCAAACCTGGTGATGGTACCAAAGAAGGATAAATCCTGGCGCCTATGTGTCGACTTCAAAGACCTCAACAAGGCCTTCCCTAAGGATCCCTTCCCCCTCCCCCGCATCGATTAGATCATCTACACTACTGCAGGGCACGAGTCACTGCGTTTCCTCGACGCATACTCCGGATACCATCAAATCAAGATTAAGGAGACCGATCAAGCCACAACGCCATTTATTACCCCACACAAGCCTTTCTGCTTCAACACTATGCCCTTTGGGCTCAAAAACGCCGGCGCCACCGACCAACGCATGATTCAAACATGCCTAGAGAAACAAATCGGCAAGACAGTTGAGGCATATTTGGATGACATAGTCATCAAAACTAGGCACGTCATTAATAGACGATCTACATCTTACATTCGACAACCTCCGTACATATGACATCAAGCTCAATCCGGAAAAGTGTGTTTTCAGCGTTCCCGCCGAAAAACTGCTGGGATTCATCGTTTCCAATAGAGGAATTGAGGCGAACCCAGCCAAAATCCGAGCTTTGTCGTAGTTGGCTACGCCAACTGACCTCAAACAAGTCCAAAAACTGGCCGTATGTGTGGTAGCTTTAAGCCACTTTATCTCCAGACTAGGAGAAAAATCATTGCCACTTTATCGCCTTCTCCGACGCACCGATCACTTTGAGTGGACGGACGCGACAACTGCCGGATTGGAAGAAATAAAGGCTCTTTTAGCGAGCAACGCAATCCTGGCCGCACCGAATGTTGACGAACCCATGTTATTATACATATCGGCAACACATCAAGTCGTGAGTGCGGTGCTCGTCGTCGAACAGAAGAGGACGGACACAAATTCCCGCGTCAGAAGCCGGTATACTACGTATCCACTGTCCTCACACCATGCATATCCTGGTACCCTCATTACCAAAAAATAGCATACGCGGTCTTCATGGCATCCCGGAAGCTACGACACTACTTTCAAGAGTGCTCAATCACGGTGGCTTCCGAAGTACCACTCAATGACATAATAAACAACCGCGATGCTACGGGCCGTATTGCCAAGTGGGCCATTGAGCTCCTCCCATTTGACATAACATACAGACCGCACCGGGCCATTAAATCCAAAGTACTGGCCAACTTCGTCGCCGAATGGACTGAGGCCGAACTCCCTAAAGAGTACGACACATATTCCAACTGGATCATGCACTTCGACGGCTCCAAAATGCTGGCGGGCTTAGGAGCGGGCATTGTCTTAACATCCCCCACTGGAGATACAGTTCAGTAGGTACACCAAATATTATACACAGACTCCAACAACGCAGCGGAATACGAGGCCTTATTGCATGGTCTTCGGATGGCTGTCTCCATGGGCATACAACGCCTAGAAGAGCGCGGGGACTCAAACCTCGCAATATCTCAAATAAATGGAGACTGGGATGCCAAAGATCGAAAAATGGCGGCTTACCGTAACATCGTTCTCAAAATGTCGGCTCGGTTCGAGGGGCTCGAGTTTCATCATGTGGCTCGAGAAAGTAACCAAGCGGCGAATGTCCTTGCCCGCATTGGCGCTAAGCGTGAACCCATCCCACCTAACATCTTTCTGGAAAGGCTCTTCAAGCCATCCGTGGTGTGGCAAGGGGAGAGCGCCAATACCAATGTGGATCCGACTACAACCCCAGATTCCGAACATGCCGATATCATCGGGGGCTCAGCCACCGAAATAACACCGTAGACCCATCTTATCATGGCAGTCATTGCCCCATGGACCAAACCCTTCTTGGCCTACCTTAATAGGTGTGAACTCCCTGAGGATCAGAATGAGGCGCGCCGCATTGTCCGGCGCTTGAAAACCTACAAGGTTCATGATGGAGAACTCTACAAGAAAAGCGCTACCGGAGTACTTCAAAGATGTATCTCTGAGGAAGAGGGGCAGCAGCTCTTTGCTGAAATTCATGCCGGTGTCGGTGGTCACCACGCTGCTGCTCGGGCCCTTGTAAGCAAGGCCTTCCATACAACTTTCTATTGGCCGACGGCCCGAGGAGATGCACAGGATCTTGTCCAACATTGCGTCGGATGCCAGCTTTTCGCCAACCAAAGCCATATGCCACCTGTCGCTCTACAAAAAATCCCCATCACTTGGCCTTTCGCGGTTTGGGGGCTTGATATGGTCGGACCCCTTAAAGGAGGAAGCCATTAGAAAAAATATATGCTGGTCATGGTGGATAGAGGCGAAACCGGTTAAAACAGCCGAATCCGGACCTGTGATAGACTTCATATCCGGTGTTGTGCACCGTTATGGTATTCCACACAGCATCATCACTGATAACGGCTCTAATTTCACAGTCGATGAGGTGAAAACCTGGTGTGCCAATCTAGGCATTAAGCTTGATTATGCCTCCGTCTATCACCCGCAAACAAACAGTCAAGTCGAATGAGCCAATGGTCTTATTATGAGTGGCATTAAGCCCATACTAGTGCGGTCTTTGAAAGAATCAGACAAGCACTGGGTCGAGGAGATCGACTCCGTACTCTGGGGGCTATGGACCACGCCCAATCGCATTATCGGATATACACCTTTCTTCATGGTGTACGGCGTAGAGGCTGTGCTACCTGCGATATTATTCATGACTCACCTAGAGTGCGCATGTACGAAGAGAGAGAGGCCGAGCTTGATCGGCAGGACAGCTTAGATGCCCTGGAGGAGGAGCACGACGTCGCAAAAGCCCATTCCACATTTTATCAACAACGAGCCCGCAGATATGAAAGCAGAGAATTACGGGCCAAGACTTATAATGTTGGCGAACTCGTTCTACGCTTACTGGAGAATAAAAAGGAGAAGCTCAAGCCCAAGTGGGAGGGTCCCTTCATCATTGACGAAGTCCTCACTGGAGGAGCGTACCACCTGCGTGATGCATCAGACAATCGCCTAGAGCCGAACCCATGGAACGCGACCAGGTTCCGAAGATTCTATGCCTAGCGCCGTACTCTTCATTTGTCTCCTTCTCCCTTTTGTTTCCATTATTTATTTGTTTTTCCCTCTCTTTTCGCCTTTTCTTTTTTTAGCCTTAAAGCTCTTGTGCGGCTAAACCGTACACCTATGACGCACACGTCCTCAAATATGTATGTCCATTATACTTGGGGGCTTCTTGTAAAAAATCTTATTATTTTTATTTTCCGAGGATTAAGCTCACCACATATGTGCCCTTTTCCTCGCATGTACCTTCTCTTCGCCATTATATGCATTGATATGACTTAAGTTTTGTCCAAGCTTGGTTGCCTAGCCCCTGTGCTTATGCCCTACGATCCCGTTAGTTCGGCTAGGGCATAAAGGGAGCACCTCTGCGATTGTTACTTCCGGGTCTCCAAATGTGTACCTCAAACTGGGTGAAGCCGAAAGCTAGCGTTCTTAAGGGAATATTCGTCGGCAGACTAAAGATGTTTTTTAGTCAGTGAACTATGAACCCCCAGATATTACGTATGCTGTGATTTTTCAATCACAGTTCAGACATGCACGTTAACGCATGCTCGCCCAGGGAATGGAACCCTTAACAGAACTATTCTCTCTGGAAGATGTTTCTTACAATAACAATGTAATATAACATAGCTAGCCGGATACTTGTCTATTCAAGAAACTATAACCCCTACGCCTGGTTTCCACCCATACATCGGTTTATTTTGCCAATCAGGTATTCGGAAACACTCCACACCCTTGGGTCTATAGGTCGAAGCAAAAAGGTCTGCAATGACAATTATTTTACAATCCGACTAGGGATAAATATGTCAAGGAAGGTACATAGTCACTTGGACTAAAAAATTTCCTCTTCTATGCCATCCAAAATGTTGTCTAGCTTACAATCCTGTTGAGAATATTTTGCGGCTACTTTTACCTGGTCATATACCAAACTAATGGGAATTTCTTTTCCATCTGGCCCTAAAGGTCTGACCCAGGCCATATGATACGGATCGAGCTTAGTATACCATGTTTTCACCATGGCCCAGGTCTCTCGTGCACCTTCCCGGCAGGCCGATATCTTCCATAATCGGAAGCGCCGTCGCGCTCCCTTGAATAGCTGTACAAGCTCCTCCATGCTTCCTGGAGGGGAGGTGGATGGACATAATGCCTTGGAGACACTTTGCATCGCCTTCCGAGATCGCTCGTGCATTTGTGACAGCTCTTGCAGCAGATCGCCCGAAGATCCGGACATCTCCTCTTCGGGGCGGCCAGTCAGCATACCTACAGACATAACTCTGTAAGTTCCTTTCCTCGCCGAATTATGTGGAGGTTAGTTTGAACACATACTAAATATGCCGCCTCGCAACCTTTTATTTTCCTTTATGGAGTCAGCCAGCTGGGCCCGCACATCTTTCAGTTCTTTGCCCAACTGTGTGTTGGAATCCTAGAGTTTGTTTTTCTCCTCCCTGACCCGTGTCAGTATACGTTCGCCCGGGGGCAGTTGCCTTTTGACTTCTTGTTCACCCGCTTGTGCGACCTTCGGCGTCTTTCCCGGATGATCTGACAATCCTACCATAAGATATGCAACCGTGTTAGCAGTACTGTTATATAATTTGGTTTTTCTCGATGGAGGGACACATTACCAGGCGATGCCTTCTTGGATTTCTCCAGTTCGGCTGTCGCAGCAGCTAGCTAGGACCGACACTTTTCCAGGTCTTGAGACAACAGATTGTTCTTCTCCGTAAGCACCTGGTTTTACAATGATCCTTAAATCAGCTGATCAACTTCTTCAAGTCTCGGGGGCTACTGGTATATAATGTGAGCTTACTCGCAGATCTTTCAAATATTGGTCTGTGGCTCTAGCAAGCCCATCTCGAGCAGCTCGGATGTATGCATCACCCGAGCTGAAGGCATTGAATGCCTCTGTTGTAAAGACGGGGTCACGAAGAGCGGCCCTCTGGCGCCGATGGTTCATGGCGCTCTCCACTTCCGAGTTTGTGACGGACACATCATCCGAATCCTCTGCCAAAGGACAGTCCGGCGGCACTCCTATATCAGCCCTGGTCGTTACGGCAGGGGCTGGAACCTGGCTGTTGGGAGTGTGATGGGCAGGACTCCCATACATAGTCCGGCGAACGCTCTTCCTGATAAGACGCGAACCGATAATGTCACAGTTGGATGTGACTACCGAAGGGCATATATCCAACGCCATGCCTCTTTGATGACGACTCTGATGTGTCTTTGCCTGCCTTCCTCTTTGAAAGCTTGCCCGATGCGGGCGCCGCTCTCTTTCACTACAAAAAAATACACTTCCATGATGATATGTGTTTGTCACAGTAGGTCACGTTTTTTGCCATGCATGTACATCGATGACGATTTTATGACAGAATCAAGATAGTCATACCTGTGCTGTCGTAGAAGTGTTCCATGACATTACCAAAATTATCATCATAGAAGTGTCCACTTCCATGATGATAAATCGCGCGTCACAGAAGTGCTTTTGTCAAGGGTGACCGACATGTGGCATCCACCGTAACGGAAAGCCGTTAAGCTATCGGGTCCGGTTTTGGATCCGATAACCCGTTAACAGCCCGGACCAATGGGGATTTTCCACGTGTAAAATCATGAATGACTGGAGGAAACACGTGTCAGCTCCGCGTTGGCACATGTGTCACTCATCCAATGGGCGAGATGCGCCTATGATATGTTGACATGTGCACCGGCCCAAAAGTGGCCCATAAAGTTTAAATGGGCCGACCCAACTAAAGGCCCACAAGATTTTGCGGTCCATAATGGGCCGGCCCAGCTAAAGGCCCACGAGATTTTGCGGATCATAATAGGCCGGCCCAGCTAAAGGCCCACAAGATTTTGCGGACCATAATGGGCCAGCCCAGCTAAAGGCCCACGAGATTTTGCGGACCATAATTGGCCGGCCCAGCTAAAGGCCCACAAGATTTTGCCAACCATAATGGGCCGGCCCAGCTAAAGGCCTACAAGATTTCGCCGACCATAATGGGCCGGCCTAGCTGAAGGCCCACAATATTTTGAGGACACTAGTAGGCCGGCCCATTAACAGGCTGCCATGTTTTGGGCCAAATGTCGGCCCATATTTGATCCGATCCATTAACAGCCTGCCATGTTCCGGGCCTAATAAAGGCCCATATGAGATCCGGCCCGTTAAAAGCCTACCATGTTTTGGGCCAAATTACGGCCCATATCATGTCCGACCCTTTATGAGGCTTTGGGCTAAATTATGGCCCATATCAGATTCGGCCCATCAACTGGACGCTATGCTTTTGGGCCCACTTGTTGAAGCCCAATTAGAAATTCGCCTGATATTAGTTTCGGCCTGTTAAAGGCTCGTTTAACATTTCGACACTCTATTTAATTCGGCCTGTTAAAAGCCCGTCATATAGTCGGGCCTAACTATGGTCCGGTTTGCATCCGGCCTGCTCACAGCCGATAATCTGATTGGGCCCGTGATTTGGTTGGCACAATCATGGGTCGGGGTCTATTTTTGCCTGCTGCCGGTCCGTGAGCTGTTCGACATGTTTCAGGCCCAACCTACTTTACAACCTCCTAAAAGCCCATTGAGTTTTCTTGCGAAAATAGGGCCGACGGTTTACTCGGCCTATTAAAGGCCCGAATCTACTAGCGGGCCAGTTTACATTTAGGCCTGTTAACGGATGAAGATGACGTGGCCCATGATGCGGATCATACATAGTGATTTGCATGACGGCCCAATTATGTACCGTAATTTTACGGTTCAGCCGGTTTACTGCGAAGACAAGATATATATACAGTAAAATAACTGCAGCATCGTGAATAAGAAAAAACCTAGACTACACAATAAAGAAATTATCGCATATTACATTCGTTGGGCATCAAAGTTCACCACTATGATAATAAAACACAAACAGACAGCAGATTACGTACACTGGGCATCAAAAGTCGCCACCAGTGCAAATAAACACGTCGACAAAATAATATACAAAACCGACATCACTTCAATAGTGTTCAAGAAAGGTTAGCCCTGCTCGGGAGTTGCAGCGCAAGCAGCTGAGCAAGCTGATGAGATTGCGCTTGTTTGACACTTATATTCTCCTCACTCTGAAAGATAAACAAGTAGATAGATGACAAGTTTTGCACATATAAGTATCAGTGCTGAGAATTCATCACATTTCTTCCTGACAAATAAAGTGACATAGTTTAAAATAGAATTAACACAATATGGTATTGTTCAGGTCAAGACATGGCAGGAAATGACATTGTGAAGGAGTTGGCAGCTTCACGACACCACTGGATTACAGATCAAGAACACATAAGTATCAATGGTTAGTATGCTGTCAATTTACCCCATTTCAGATTGGCAAATAAAGAGATGGTTTAAATAATAGTAGAATGATATGACACTGTTCATAGTTAAGACATTGCAGAATATGACATTGTGTTGTAGTGGGTAGGTTCACCACACCACTAGATTACGGATCAAGAACAGAAGCATACATGCAGTGCAAAAGAAGATCACTTGCTCCGTATAGTTTAATTTGCATGGTATGAAGAAGGAACTTGGTTGTACAACTGAAAATTTAATTGAGAAGGAAAAACTTTTGTTTATGAACTACATAATAAACTTTAAACATGCAATTTGATGTGATGAGGACATCAATATCATTGTTACACCCATAGCCCCTGCTGCTATACATACTGGACCAATTACTAGAGCTCGCGCACGCCAATTAAATTACCAGGTACTTTCATTTCTTGCTAATGATTCTAATGTTCATGAGAATATGATGCTGCCTAAATTGGATACATTTGTTTTGCTTACAAATAAAGGGCCTAGCTTGGAGAAGGATGAACATTAGAGCAAGAACAAGCATGGAGATGATGGCATGCGTAAGAGGAACAAGAACGGAGTTACAAGTGATGATTTCAGGACGTTGAAGCCACCATAATGAGTGGATGAAGCCTTTGACGAAATATACAAGATGCTACTTCATAACTTTCGTACGGCTATTCTAGGTGCTGCGTCACCTTATTATTGGGCCAGGCCCATGTATTTTTGAAATACTTGAGTATAGGCTGTTTTTAGAGTCCGTATGTGTGGGGAAACAAGAGATAGGGTTGGTTTCGGACCCCTTCCCCAAGGGCCACGAAATTCCCCCCTCTTGCTGCATATATACAGCCCTTAGGGCGTCGTTTAGACTTTGGGTTTTGTTTAGATTAAAAGTTCGTCATAGCTGCAACTTTGCGTATCGTCACAGAACCCCACCTTGATCAATAAAGATTTCTTCTTATATTCGCAATATCCAGATTGCAATCTCAGTTTCTTGCTTGTTCTTCATTTGCTCACAGGAAACAGACCCTCATGGTCAGGTTGATCGTGCTCCGGCGTGGTCAATAACCTCTTGGAGTTGGTTTAGCGATTGCTAAGGCGTGACGTCCTCGCACGTTCGTAGTCGGATCGTCAAAGTCGATTTCCACCAAAGCGATATCCATCATCTCATCGAAAGACGGGACACCTTTGCCTCTATCATGATGCAAACACCAAAAATAAACAGCTATTGCAGTCATGCCTAACCAAATATACACAACAAAGTTTGAAGGCTTGAGAAGGACAAACTTACATTATTGGTGAAGACGGGCTCTATAAAGCCCTTGTCCATGCTGATGGGGGGGGGGGCAATTCAAGAAGTTTACCACAGAATCTTCTTCATAAGCATTGCCTTTATTCTACATTTTGTTAAGAGTAAATATAGATGTGATAATATAAGAAAAAATGGAGAATATTTAAGATAAGATGAAGAGTGATGCTACATAACCTAGCTATAAATGTAAGTACATCGATACAGACAAAAGGTACAGCCAAGAGCAATGCAGAGCTAAATTTCTTCAGTACCATTGGTGTTATCCAACCTTATGGTAAGAGTAAATATAGATCTGATGTGTAGAAAATGGAGGGCAAAGGAAAATAAGGTGCAGAGTGATGGTACATGAACAACTACCTGTCAATATAAGTACACTAAAAAAGGGCAGCAGGTACTTACAAGAACAATGCAGAGCTAAAAATATTCATTTGCATTGGATATATTCTACACTAATGTAACCATTCATACAGATCAGATAATTTGGAGCGAACAATTGATAAGCAAGCTATCATGCATACTGCTGTCACATAATGAACCAGGTATGTATGCAAGTATAGTGATAGAGGACCATAGGTACTAACAAGAGCAAAGCAGTGGGCAATATATTTGCGATATCCTATCGTTCTTTTCAAACCGGAATTCTTCTTCGAGCAGATTTCCTGGAAAAAAGATCCGTAAGGCACATGCGGGAAAGTAGAACTTCAAATTATCATGCGATATCATAGACAGTACCTCATCCTGGGAATGAGACTAGTGCATAACAAGGTTTTTCCATTCAATGTCTTCTAAATTTAGCATAGGAGACTTCACTAGAAATTCTTTTGTAGACTTGCCATCAAAGTGTGATTTCCTCAGATAACACCGAAACTACTGCAATGCTTCCTTGAAAAGCGCAAGCAAGCTTTGCTCGCCATGACTATCCAGATTGACCCTCGCCTACTTACAACAATGTAATGTAAATCATTGATGTGTTCAATCAGCAAAAAATAGGACAATAATCACCATGAATAATAGCACTTACACGTAAGTGGGACAGGAAGATGTGAAAATGGTGTTTGTCTTCACTATAATCTTCCCATGATGGGAATATATGCATGTAGTCCGTAACAACATTGAAAGCATTGTCTTTTAAACTGGGAATAACTGGAATGGGGTTCCAATCTGCAGGAATTGGCCGTCTCTGCAGTTGGGTTAGGTCTTTGGCCGGCGAACTTGCTATACTTTTTGCTGGAGTGGGATTTTTCTATGGTACGGCTGGTGCTATGGCAACTGAAGTCGACATACCATTTGCTGGAGTGCAGGTCCTGTGTGGTGGGGCTAGTGGTGTGGCCAGTGATGTATGGGTACAGTCTGCTGGAGTCGGTCCTACATTTTGTGTCACTGGTTGTACAACCAATATAAGTGGGGTGTTGTCGGATTTCTCTAGCACCACCATGTTTTTCAACGACTTTGCTGGTGCTCCTTCAGGTTCGGCAATCACCCTCTTCCTTTTTGATGTCTGATGCACAAGAACAGCATTTGAGTGAAAAAACATGGTATGATGACAGATGGAATATGTATTGACATTGGATGGGCATGGCATCTCGACATATATGATGAGAAGCAGATGGCAGTGCAACAAAGTAGAAGAAATGCAAGACAACATATACAATATACGCGCAATTAATAAAACCTTGCCAAATTAGAACAGGCACCTTGATGGGTGAACAGGACAGGCCATCTGCTTGACTCCTCGAGGTTAGAATAGTTATTAGGATCATATTCGGAACAAGAATCTATAAGTGGGGAGCGTATGAGTTTCATTGCATCCAGAATGGCACTCAATGCCTTGGTGCCAATTTTGTAAGTCATTGAAGTGTTCCACAATATTCTTCTGATGCGCGGATTCTGGTATTCACTGTAATTACGTATAATATCTGACAACCATGAAAACATAAATAGTAGTTAGATTATCTTTGTAATGCACAGGATATTCTAATATAGGGGTGCTCCTGTAAACACTTGTGTGCTATCACTGGATTCTGATGAGAGAGTTCAAGTGTGCTGTAATATGGTGCGTGCTTTAATATAATTTGGCACAAGTACACAAAAAATAGGCTCCAGAAGTAAGGATAGCTGGCAGATGATAGGTTCATAATATACTATATAGAGAGTTTATTGCCAAACCATGATAACAAGAGCACACAGCAACTAGGCAGATCATAGTGTACATAAAAGGGGTAAACCATAACCACGATATATAAATTGAGAAAGTGGAACTGGCTTGAAAATATAGTATTTTATTGCCGCTAGTAATTGAAAGCCTATCGATCACGTACAGGCCAGCTCTATCAGCTGTTGACTGCAGATGTCCCTCCTCCCCTTCCTGACAAGGAACATACTGTACGGACTAAATACAGAATAACAAAAGAGGAACATGTTAAAGAACAGAAGAGGAAGCATATTCTTGAGGTTCCGCTTCATTGCAGACAATGTTGGTTGTCCACTCATGATGAATCACAGCGCCCAAAGAAATGCAATTCCATGTTGTCTCTCTCTATATGTGGCAGTTTTGAACAAGAGTCATTAGGATCATATTCTGAACAAGAGTCAATAGGTGGGGAGCGTATGACTTTCATTGCATCTAGAATGGCACTCAATGCCTTGGTGCCAATTTTGTAAGTCATTACATTGTTTAGCTTCAAGAGTGGACTGCTGCTAGTGCGACACAAAGCAGCTACACAGATCATAGTGTAGATATAACGGGAAAACCATAAGCATCAAAGTAAAATCAGCAAAGTGGAACTTACTGGAATATATGTGCTAGTATTGCCGGCATGGCTAGAAAGGCTTCGGATACCAGCTCTTTTCAACTGAGGGTGCGGTACTGTTAATATCAGTGTAACTCTCAAAGGCGACACAACTCCCCACATTTCCTTGCTATTCTTATAGGATTCAAGTGGGCAGGCCACTACAAATCCTATTCCTATGTTTACAAAATCCTACGAATCAAAGAGGCTCGAAGAGTTCAAAGTGTCCATCACAACTGACCGTATAGACCTCTAAACTGCAAATGTCCCTGCTCATCTTCACTACAAGGAACATACTTGATGAGGACATCAATACCATTGTTACACCCACAGCCCCTGCTGCTATACATACTGGACCAATTACTAGAGCTCGCGCACGCCAATTAAATTACCAGGAACTTTCGTTTCTTGGTAATTATTATAATGTTCATGAGAATATGATGCTGCCTAAATTGGATACATTAGTTTTGCTTACAAATGAAGGGCCTAGCTTGGAGAAGGATGAACATTGGAGCAAGAGCAAGCATGGAGATGATGGCATGCGCAAGGGGGACAAGAATAGAGTTACCAATGATGATTTCAGGACTTTGAAGCCACCATAATGAGTGCATGAAGCCTTGGACGAAATATACAAGATGCCACTTCATAAATTTTGTCCAGAGGCTATTCTAGGTGCTGCGTCACCTAATTATTGGGCCAGGCCCATGTATTTTTGAAATACTTGAGTATAGGCTGTTTTTAGAGTTCGTATGTGTGGGGAAACAAGAGATAGGGTTGGTTTCGGACCCCTTCCCCAAGGGCCACGAAATTCCCCCCTCTTGCTGCATATATACAGCCCTTAGGGCATCGTTTAGACTTTGGGTTTTGTTTAGATTAAAAGTTCATCATAGCTGCAACTTCGCGTACTTTGTTTGTGTTCAACGACCAGACAAAGGCGTCACAGAACCCCACCTTGATCAATAAAGCTTTCATCTTATATTCGCAATATCCAGATTGCAATCTCAGTTTCTTGCTTGTTCTTCGTTTACTCGCAGGAAACAGACCCTCGTGGTCAGGTTGATCGTGCTCCGGCGTGGTCAATAACCTCTCAGAGTTGGTTTAGCGATTGCTAAGGCGCGACGTCCTCGCACGTTCGTATTTAGATCGTCAAAGTCGACTTCCACCAAAGCGATATCCATCATCTCATCGAAAGACGGGACACCTTTGCCTCTATCAAGTGGTATCAGATTTCCAGGTTGCTCGGTGAGATTTTACAGTTTTTTGTAGTTTAGATCGAGTCTGTTCTTCATACCTACAGTCCACGAAAAAGCCACAAAAAAATTAGGGTTAGTTCATCATATCCGAACCAATGTGAGACTTTGCATAATCTTTTTAGGGTTTTGCTTTGTTGAATTTGCGGTTGCATCGTCGTGTCTAGTTGCTGGTCTTAGCGTCTAGTCTTTTAGAGTTTCGAGTTCTGGTCATAAGTTGTCACGTCGCCACCGCACCATCATCATCGCCCCTGCCACCTACCACCACCGCTCCGAATCTGTATCCATATACCACCACCAATCCGTATCCATATACCACCACCGATCCATATCCATATACTACCACCGCTACCACCACCGCCGCCATATACCACCACCGCTGCCATATACCACCACCATATATCCACCACCAATCCGAGTTCCTTGCATATTAAGTTTCTTTTCGAGATCCATCTAATTTCCGATTCGTGTTTCCTTGCCAGAGTAGGTTTCCGAAAAAAATGAGTCCGGAACCCACCCTCCGTTTAGGCCCAAAATTTTCCGAAAACGCACTTGACAAAAAAATTTCTGGCTATCCTATTTTTACGCGTTTCTAAGCGTATTGAGACAAACGCCATTATAGAAATTTTTTTTGACCCGTTACCAGTTTTTGGGTCCAGGAAGTCGAAAAAAAATTGGTCGAAAAAATTTCGTGCCTATCCTGTTATCTTGACTTGAGAAGAGTTTTGAGACACTCGCCATTATAGTGATTTTCGAAAAAAAGGAGCGCAAAAAAAAAAGAGCGCAAAAAAAGAAAAAAGTGAAAAAAAATGAGAGTGTGCTTCTCCCTTGTTTTCGTGCAGCGTCGTGATTTTGTTAGTGTTCTAGGCTCGCGTCTCTATCACAGTCTAGCCTAGGACCAGCACAGTATCGTCGTTGAGCGTTTATTCAACTTTGCATCTCTGAATTGATTATTGCTGATCCTTTTTGCTACCATATTATAAGCCTTCCCAGCTCCACATACATCTACGTCGTGTGTTTGACTCTCCCTGGTAATCGCTCTATCCAAGCTTTGAGAGTTTTGACTACAATGGTTGCCGATCACCACCTGCTGCTGGGTAAGAACTGGTAAGAATTTGAGATTCGCTTGACGGATTTGTGACACCCCACCACCACCATATTCTAGTAGTCTGTAGGATCATATTCTTGTCTGTTTCTATTGCTGCTAACTATGGCAGGAACACAAGTCGACGAGATTGACTGGGAGAACATGACGAACAAGGAGCTTCATGATAAGTTTCAGCAAATGATGGGTCAACAGGTGGAAGACGTGATGGCCAGCTTTGGAAAGGCAATGGAGAAGATGGATGACATTGAGAAGTCAATTGACACCAAGTTGGACGCCAAGTTTGATGAATTATTCAAACGCCTCCCACAACCAGTTCTACGCCACGGTACTGTAGGGCGAGCACAGCATGTTCCTATTGAGCCAGGACAAAATTTGGGTGCCGCTACTACTACTGTTGGTGCTTCTGTAGCTCGTGTTGTTACTGCAGAGATGGAGGACTATTACGAGGATGAGGTTGATCAAAATCAGAACTACGTGCAGCCACCAGCACCACCACCAGCAGGTCGACCTCAGGTATATATTCGCAACGGTAGGTGAGGGAGTCCCGGACTAGGGGGTGTCCGAACAGCCAAACTATCATGATCAGCCGGACTCCAAGACTATGAAGATACAAGATTGGCGATACGGATATGTAGATCTCATACCATTGTCCGGATGGGACTTTCCTTGGCGTGGAAGGCAAGCTTGGCGATACGGATATGTAGATCTCCTACCATTGTAACCGACTCTGTGTAACCCTAGCCCTCTCCGGTGTCTATATAAACCGGATGGCTTTAGTCCGTTGGACGAACAACAATCATACCATAGGCTAGCTTCTAGGGTTTAGCCTCCTTGATCTCGTGGTAGATCTACTCTTGTAACACACATCATCAATATTAATCAAGCAGGACGTAGGGTTTTACCTCCATCAAGAGGGCCCGAACCTGGGTAAAACATCGTGTCCCTTGTATCCTGTTACCATCCGCCTAGACACACAGTTCGGGACCCCCTACCCGAGATCCGCCGGTTTCGACACCGACATTGGTGCTTTCACTGAGAGTTCCTCTGTGCCGTCGCCATCAGGAAGGATGCCTTTTCCCGTCTTTAAAAACGGGCCGTCGTCAAGGGAGCTTTGGCCACTGGCCAGACTATCCGGCTAGGCGGTTTTCTTATGACCGCCTGTTCGGCCACCGCTCCGACAATGACCTCTCAGGTCATTAAAAGCGATCTTCACGTCAGCTCGGAATTCGCCGAGCAGCTAGATCCGATTGATCTCTCCTCCGTAAACAAGCTCTTGGATCGCATCGCCGCCCTGGGAGTCGCTACCGACTACGATCAGATTGGGCTTAAAACCAATCTGAGAGAAATTAACTCTCCCCAGGTTACCCACCACGTTGTTGTGGTAGAGGAACAATGCGGCGACTCTTCTTCTATGTTAAAAACCAACTATGTCTGGATTCCCGATCCCTCCATGCCGGATTCCCGCGGAGGGACGGACGCCAATCAAATACTGAACCTAAAGTCAGGCATCGGACCAGATTTGTTGGAAAGCATCCAACAAACCAAGCTTCCAAATCCGGAAGCTTCTTGGCCTTTGAGCCTCAGATCGGGCGGGGTTCCGAACTTAATTCCACCCGCCCACCCAAACATAAGCGATCTATCTCAAATACGGCAAGATCCCGATGAAACAGTACATCATTACTGGGCCAGATTCCTCCTGGTTATGAACAGGATAAAGGACTGCCGTGAAGAAAGCGCTATTTCAATTTTCTGCAACAATTGCACGGACATGGGAATCATAAACGCCATCAGTCGTCGCGAAGTTACACACTTCGCCGACCTAGCGACCATTGTACAAAAATACTGCACGATGGAGAGTGCCTAGAAAACCGAAACTAGGTTTTGGGACAATCCAGCCCTGAATACAACCCCAGTCCGAAATAAAAGGGTGCGTCATACTCAAGCACCTGGGTTAAAAACCAAAAAGCAAAAACCCCCTAAAGGGTACGGAACCGTACTGGAGGGATGGCTCAACGGACCCTGCAGAATCCACAGTAAGGAGGGCGCCACTCCAACACATAGCCTTCGAGCATTTTGGATACTACGGTAGGTGGCCAAAAGTGGCGAAGGCTTTTTAGCCCCGGGCAACCAGCCCAGCAGTACCAGTACGGTATTAACAGTCTTCGAGACTTTCGCATCAAATAACATGCGAAAGCGAACAATCCGCAGCCTCGCCGAAGTCTACCAAGTAGCAACAACGAATCCATGGAGCGACACAGCTATCACCTTCAATACCAGCGATGCACCTAAATTCCGAACAGCTCGAGCACCAGCCGCATTGGTCCTCAGTCCGATAGTGGACGACTTTCGTCTTACCAAGGTACTCATGGATGGCGGCAGCGGATTAAAACTCATCTATGAGGAAACCCTTCAAAAAATGGAAATTGACTGGAGCCGCATTGAGCGAAGCAGCACAACCTTCAGGGGAATAATCCCTAGTCGAGAAGTACGCTGCACAGGAAAAATCACACTAGATGTAGTGTTCGGCTCGCCGGATAATTACAGGTCCAAAGAGGTCACGTTTCAAGTGGCCCCATTCGGCAATAGATATCATGCCTTGTTAGGGCGAGAGGCATTCACAATCTTCCAAGCTATACCCCATTACGGGTACATGAAGCTCAAAATGCCCGGCCCCAATGGAATAATCACTCTCGCTAGTGATCCAGATATAACACTCCGCGCTGAAAATAAGACAGTTGCACTGGCTCTAGAGGCATTATCCGAAGCCCCAGCGGTAGAGGAACTCACTGCGCTGCGCTCCACGGTGGATTGGGACGATGTGATACTTGATAAGAGGTCCAAGTCCACTTCTTTCAAACCAGCAGACGAAATAGTCAAATTCCAGGTCCATCCTATGGACCCCACGAAGACGGCCTCCATTGGGGCACAATTAAATCCTGATGTAGAAGCCGCACTACGAGAATTCCTTCGGGAAAATTGGGACATTTTTGCCTGGCACCCTTCAGACGTGCCAGGAATCCCACGCAGGCTGGTAGAGCACAGCCTAAACATCCTAAAAGGATTCAAGCCAGTCAAACAAGCTCTTCGGCAATTTTCCGAACCCAAAAGATAGGCAATGGGAGAGGAGCTAGCCAAACTCTTAGAAGTCGGATTCATCAGAGATATAAAACATCCGGACTGGCTAGCCAACCTGGTAATGGTACCAAAAAAGGACAAATCCCGGCGCCTTTGCGTCGATTTCAAAGACCTTAACAAGGCTTGTCCAAGGGACCCTTTCTCTCTCCCTCGCATCGACCAAATCATCGATGCTACCGCAGGGCATGATTCATTGTGCTTCCTCGACGCATACTCCGGATACCATCAAATCAAGATGGCGGAAAAAGACCAGGCCGCAACGGCATTCATTACTCCATATGGGCCATTCTGCTTCAACACAATGCCCTTTGGACTCAAAAACGCTGGCGCAACGTATCAGCGCATGATTCAGACATGTCTGGCTACCCAGATAGGCAAGATGGTAGAGGCTTACGTAGACAATGTGGTCGTCAAGACCAAACACGTCGAAACTCTAGTAGACGACTTGAGGGTGACATTCGACAACCTCCGAGCATATGACATTAAGCTCAACCCGAAAAAATGTGTTTTCGGCGTACCAGCCGGAAAGCTCTTGGGCTTCATTGTATCCGGTAGAGGAATTGAAGCAAACCCAGCCAAGATCCGAGCTCTGTCACAATTGGATATCCCAAAAGACCTCAAGCAAATACAAAAACTAACTGGATGCGTAGCGGCTCTAAGCCGCTTAATCTCCCGTTTGGGAGAAAAGGCACTGCCCCTCTATCGCCTCCTCCGGCGCACCGAACACTTCGAATGGACGGATGCTGCCACGGCCGGACTCGAAAAAATCAAGGCCATACTGGCAATAAATCCGGTCCTGGCCGCGCCCAACCTGGGCGAACCTATGTTATTATATATCGCAGCAACACATCAAGTTGTCAGCGCGGTACTCGTCGTCGAACGAGAAACAGAAGGGCACAGATTCCCTCTTCAAAAACCAGTGTACTACGTATCCACTGTCTTAACTCCATGCAAGTCCCGGTACCCACATTATCAAAAGATAGCGTATGCGGTGTTCATGGCATCCCGGAAGCTGCGACACTACTTTCAAGAGTGTTCCATAACGGTGGCCTCCGAAGTACCTCTCAACGATATTATAAACAATCGCGACGCAACGGGCATGATTGCAAAATGGGCCATTGAGGTCTTACCATTTGACATAACCTACAAACCACGGCGAGCTATAAAGTCGCAAGTTCTGGCTGACTTCGTCGCCGAATGGACTGAAGCCGAACTCCCTAAAGAGTACGCCGCGTACTCCAATTGGATCATGCATTTCGACGGCTCCAAAATGTTGGCTGGCTTGGGGGCTGGCGTCGTCTTGATGTCCCCAACCGGAGACACAGTCCAATACGTACTTCAAATAATGTACATGGACTCCAACAACGCAGCCGAATATGAGGCCCTTCTACATGGCCTCCAGATGGCAATCTCCATGGGCATTCAATGCCTAGAGGTGCGCGGGGATTCAAACCTCGCAATATCCCAAGTAAATGGAGACTTCAACGCCAAAGATCCGAAAATGGCAGCCTACCGCAACGCCGTCCTAAAAATGTTAGCTCGGTTCGAAGGACTCGAATTCCACCATGTAGCCCGGGATAATAACCAGGCAGCAGACGTGTTGGCACGCATCGGCGCAAAACACGACGCCGTCCCTCCAAACATCTTCCTGAAACGGCTCTTTAAGCCATCTGTATTATGGGAAGAGGAGTCCGGAAATAACAATCCGGAACCAGCTGCATCACCTAATTCAGACCATTCTGACACAATCGGCGGCTCAGCCAATGAAATAACACCTTCAGCCCACGAAATAATGGCAGTAATTGCCCTGTGGACGGAACCATTCCTAGCCTACTTAATCAGGCAGGAACTTCCCGAAGACCAAAATGAGGCCCGCTGCATAGTTCGGCGATCTAAAGCCTACAAGGTCCATGAGGGAGAACTTTATAAGAAAAGCACAACCGGAGTCCCTCAAAGGTGTATCTCCGAAGAGGAAGGGCGAAATCTCCTGGCTGAAATTCACGCCGGACTCGGTGGGCACCACACTGCAGCCCGGGCCCTTGTAGGCAAGGCCTTCCATATAGGATTTTATTGGCCGACAGCCCGGGCAGATGCTCAAGACTTAGTCCAATGATGCGTCGGTTGCCAGCTCTTTGCTAATCAGAGCCACATGCCACCCACCGCCCTCAAAACTATACCCGTCACCTGGCCGTTCGCGGTCTGGGGGCTTGACATGGTTGGACCCCTTAAAGGGGGAACCCACAAGCACAAATACTTATTGGTCATGGTGGACAAATTCACCAAATGGATAGAGGCCAAGCCGGTTAAAACGGCAGAATCCGGACCTGTGATAGACTTCATATCCGGGGTAGTACACCGTTTCGGCGTCCCCCACAGCATCATCACTGATAACGGCACGAATTTCACGGCCGACGAGGTTAAACTCTGGTGCAAAAACATGGGCATCAAGCTCGACTACGTTTTAGTCTACCACCCTCAAACTAACGGTCAAGTGGAACGGGCAAATGGTCTAATCATGAGCGGCATCAAACCCAGATTAGTGCGGTCCCTCAAGGAATCTAACACGCATTGGGTAGAGGAGCTTGACTCCGTACTCTGGGGGCTGCGGACCATGCCAAACCGCACAACCGGATTCACACCATTCTTTATGGTATACGGCGTTGAAGCAGTTTTGCCCTGTGATATAATTCATGACTCACCTCGCGTGCGCATGTACGAGGAAAGGGAAGCCGAGTTGGATTGGCAGGACAGTCTGGATGCTTTGGAGGAGGAGCGCGACGTGGCAAAATCCCGTTCTGCATTCTATCAACAGCAGGCTCGAAGATATCAAAGCAGAGAAGTACGGGCCAAAACTTACAATGTTGGCGAGCTAGTTCTACGCCTGCCGGACAAGAAAAAGGACAAACTTACCGGCGGTGCATATCGTCTACGCAATGCATCTGACAACCGACTCGAGCCAAACCCATGGAACGCAGCCCGTCTCCGAAGATTTTACGCCTAGCGCCGGACTCACGGTTCGTCTCCTTCCTCCGTCCACCTTTCATTTTTCTTTTCGCTGTCTTTGTTTTCCTTCCTTTTTCCTCCCTCTTCCAGTACAAACCCCTTGAGGGCTGATCCGCGCTTTGTTCGCACGTACTCGATGTGCTACTCGCACTCGTTATACCTGGGGGCTTCTTTAACAGAAGCTTATTTTTATGGGCTTCATGCCCAACACATGTGTCATACTTCTGCATGTACCTTTTGATCGCCATTATATGCATCTATGTGACTTAAGTTTTGGCCAAGCCGGGTTGCCTGGCTCTTGTGCTTACCCCTACGTTCCCGATTGTTCGGCTAGGAGGTAAAGGGAGCACCTCTGCGATTGTTACTGCCGGGTCAGCCGGATGTGTACCTCAGACTGGGTGAAGCCGAAGGCTAGCGTTCTTAAGGGAATATTCGGTCAGGTGACCTGAAAGATGATTTATTACTTACTTATTTATCTGCCCCCAGATGCTTTTTCTGCTATTTCGCAGTCTGGACATGCACTTTAGGGCATGCCTCCCAGGGAAAGGAACCCTTAACGAAACTATTCTCCCTGGAAGATGTTTCTTACTAACCATGTAATATAACATAGCTAGTTAGGCACTTGTTTGATAAAGCAATTATGACCCCTACGCCTTGTCTCCATGCACGCCCCGGTTCTTTTATAACCATAAGGGTATTCGGACACACTCCAGACTGTTGGGTCCCGAGGTTGAAGCGAAAAGGTCCGCAAAGACAAACGATCTACAATCCGGCTAGAAGGCATTCTATATGCCATTTTAAAATTACATCGTCAAACTGACTGATTGTACTCCTCTTCAATCCCATCTAACAGGCTGTCTAATTTACAGTCCTGTTGGGAATATTTCGCGGCCAGCTCTACTTGGCCGTACATCAAGCTCACAGGGATCTCCTTCCCATCAGGCCCCACAGGTCCGACCTCGGCCATGCGGTTTGGGTCAGCCTTCGGGTACCGCGACTTCACCATGGCCCAGGCCTCCCTGGCGCCTTGACGGCAGGCCAATATCTTCCACTGACGGAGATGTCGCCATACTCCCTGAAGCTTCTCAGCAAGCCCTCCAAGGCCCTTAGGTAGGGAGACTGAAGGCCATAAGGCCTGAACGACGCCACTCATCGCCTGCCGAACATGTTCGAGCAGTTGCACCAGCTCGGGAAGTTGGTCACCCGTTGAACCGGGCATTTCCTCCGTAGGGTGACCTGTGAGCACACCTACAGACATATTTCTGTCAATCGACTTCCTCGCCGAACTCTTCTTTTCAAAAGAGTTTGCTCAAGCACTTACTATAGATGCCGTGACGAAGCCGCTGATTCTCCTTCACGAAGCCAGACAGCTGGGCCCGAACACCTTTTAGCTCTTCTCCAAGCTGGGTGTGGGCATCTTGGAGTTTGTTCCTCTCCTGCTGCACCTTCATAAGCACCCTCTCGCCGGCCTTCAACTGGCGCAGTAGCTGTTGCTTGTCCGGATCAAGTCCGGCAACATCTGCAATATTATTGTCAGATTTATACGCACGCTGCACGCCATAAAACATTTTTGAAATATGTGTTACCGGAGGGGGTCTCTATGTCTCCTCCTGCGGCGGTCAGTGCGGCCTCAAGTTGGGCCTTGCACTCTTGAAGCTCTTGAGACAATTGGGTATTCTTCTCCGTAAGATCCTGCATATTAAATGATCCTTAAATCAGTTATTCTACACTACTTTATGTCTCGGGGGCTACTGGCATACATAACTATCAAAATTCCTTACCCGTATGTCCTTCACATACTGCTCCATGGCTCTGGTCAAACCATCTTGAGCGGCACGGAGGTGCGCGTCTCCCGCATTAAAGGCATTTAACGCCTCTGGGGAGAAACACGCATCACGAAGAGCTGTTCGGCGGCGCCTATGATTCATGGCGCTCTCCACCTCAGACCCGGTGGCGGACAGCCTGTCGGCATCCTCCGTGGGAGGAGTATCCGGCTCGTGCCTTGCGCTCGCCTCCACCTCCGGACCAGGTGTTGGAGCCTGGCTGGTGGAGGCTTGGTTGGCAACCTCTCCGGACACAGTCCGGCGAGAGCTCTTTCTCCTGGAAAAGTCATGAGCATCAATACACCTCCCAGGAATCTTTTCCTTAAACAACGGTGGCGAGCTATACCGTTGCGGTGACGTTTCGATTCGCACCGCACCCCTCTTCCGCCTGCCGGGCTGAACTGGCCCTCGTTGGTCAGCCGCCGCGGGTTCGGCTTCTCGCCTTGAAGGCACCTCCTGCAAGACACCATTGGTATACGGTGATCAGAAATACGCAAGGACGAAATAATGGTGTCAGAAATCCGGTCATAATTACCTGAGAAGCCAGAGATAAGCCGGGGTAGTCAGCCGTAATGGCGACTAGAGCATTGTCCATGCTGAGTTGGTGGAACACCACGTCAATTAGCTCCACCTTTATGTCCGGATCCTCTTCGGAGGCCGGATCAAGGGATCTTCTCGGATCCTCGGGTTGTGGAGCCGGACTGTGTATGCCCTCCACATCCCAACGCAGTTCCTGCGTCAAAATCATAAAGTAAGGCATTTAACTTTGAAAGCACGGGTCAGATGAATAAACGTCCGCTTACCCAGCTCCGAGGGTTATTCATGGAGAACCCATTCAATGGGCTCGTCTGGAGGAAGTCCACCTTCTCCCCCTTGTACAAGCCGGACAGGATCTTCACCAGATCCGCGGCCGATCCTGGCCCCTTGCGGCCATGACGGGTGGCGTCGTTCTCCCCGTTGAAATCCCACATGGGGTGGCCCCTGTACTGGAGCGGCTGCACCCCTCGCATAATGCACGTGGCCATGACTCCAATCATGGTCAATCCCGAATGGGCCAGCAACCTTATCCGGCCCATCAGGTAGTGGATGCTCCTATCATCTTCCCGTTGAGGGCTCCGCGGGCGCCAACTCAGGCGTTTCTTCAGCGGAGCAGTGCTGAACTCCGGGAGGCCGATCCGAACTGGGTCCGGCAGTCGAGTGTCTTCTATGTAAAACCATTCCGAGGGCCAGTCTTCGGACGCCTTCTTTGGGGTTCCGGATAGATATCCAGTCCCGGCGATGCGCCATATTTCGGCTCCGCCCACTTGATATATCGACCCCTCGTAAGAGCGGGGTACGAGGCAAAACAGCCTCTTTCACAGTGCAAAATGGGGCTCGATGCCCAAGAACAGCTCACAAAGAGCTACGAAGCCCGCGATGTGCAAAAGGGAGGCAGGCATGAGGTTCTGAAGTTGGAGTCCATAGAACTCCAGGAGCCCCCGGAGAAACGGATGTATGGGAAATCCGAGTCCCCTTATTAAGTAGGGGACGAAGCATACACGATCTCCTTTGGAGGGATTGGGGACGCTCTCCGCCTGCTTCCCACCCTTGTAGGTGGCCAGTCCGGCTCGAACCGGAACCATAAAGGCTAGGGGGAGATATCCCTCTGCTTGGAGCGTCACTAACTTGCTATGCGGGACTGAGCATCTCCTCCAATCTCCTGGCTGAGGACTGGGAGCGCGAGAAGAGGAACCGCGTTGACTATCCATGTTGGAGTGGATTTTTTGTCAGATGCGCCTTGATGAGTACTTGCGGAAGGAGGATGGTGTGATTTGGATCTGGATCCTCGCCTCTCTTATAGGCGGCTTATTTGCGCAGCTAGGGGGTAAAACATAAGAATACCCTGGCTTTTCGCATTCGTACAACACGTGGAAGAAGGCCATAATTGGACGTGGAAGCCAAGGAGCGCAACATTCATGAAGCAACCGGACACTATCCGGCAAACACATGGAACATGAAGGAGAACCCGCCTTGCAAACGCCGAAGACAACTTACGCGCCGGACTCGTCGTCATTGAAGCCTGGTTCGAGGGCTACTAAGGGAGTCCCGGACTAGGAAGTGTCCGGACAGCCGAACTATCATGATCGGCCGGACTCAAGGACTATGAAGATACAAGATTGAAGACTTCGTCCCGTGTCCGGATGGGACTTTCCTTGGCGTGGAAGGCAAGTTTGGCGATACGGATATGTAGATCTCCTACCATTGTAACCGACTCTGTGTAACCCTAGCCCTCTCCGGTGTCTATATAAGCCGGATGGCTTTAGTCCGTAGGACGAACAACAATCATACCATAGGCTAGCTTCTAGGGTTTAGCCTCCTTGATCTCGTGGTAGATCTACTCTTGTAACACACATCATCAATATTAATCAAGCAGGATGTAGGGTTTTACCTCCATCAAGAGGGCCCAAACCTGGGTAAAACATCGTGTCCCTTGTCTCCTGTTACCATCCGCCTAGACGCACAGTTCGGGACCCCCTACCCGAGATCCGCCGGTTTGGACACCGACAGTAGGCCTTCACCACCACCTCAGGTACGAGATCATGACCATCTTCCTAAAATGAAATTGAATATTCCACCGTTTGAGGGTAGATATTTTCCTGATATATATCTTACTTGGGAGTTAGAAACTGAACAACGATTTACATGTTTACAATATCCTGAGGAGAGACGTGTTCCTGCTGCATGTGTTTGGTGGTCTGAACATTGTAGATTATATCTTGTTCCAACTACTTGGGCTGCTTTGAAAACTACTATGCGTACTCGTTGGGTTCCACCATATTATCAACGTGAATGACTTCAAAAATTGCAGCGCTTAAGACAAGGAAAAAATTCTGTAGAAGAATATTATCAGGAATTACAAACTGGCATGATTAGATGTGGTATTGTTTAGGAGAATGAAGCTATGCTTGCATGTTTTATGGGTGGATTAAATAGAGAGATTCAGACCATTCTAGAGTATAAGGAGTATACTAATATCACTCGTTTATTCCATCTTGCTTGTAAAGCTGAACGTGAAGTGCAGGATCGACAAGCATTGGCGCGAACTAACTTTTCTGCAGGTCGACTTTCATCATGGACACCGCGTGCATCCTCTACTTCCACTACACCAGCACCTCCATCAGCTGCTACCTCCAGCCGTGATACAAGAAAGCAGGCACAACCACCACTATCTGCCAAGAGCGCACCTGCCGGGCCTACACAGAGCACTTCTTCTTCCATGGCATCAACTGGACACACAAGTGATATTATTTGTCGTCGTTGTAAGGGAAGAGGTCATTATGCGAGAGAATGCAAGTCTCAGCGTGTGATGATTGCTACTGAGGATTGTGGGAATGAGTCCGCTAGTGACTATGATGAGGAGACTATGACTCTTATTACACGTGAAGAACATGGTGGAGATGATTCTGATCATGAGACGCAATACATTGCTCCTGAAGATGCTGACAGGTATGAATGTTTAGTTGCTCAACGTGTTTTGAGTGTGCAGGTTACACAAGATGAGCAAAATAAGAGGCATAATTTGTTCCATAAAAAGGGAGGTGTGAAGGAACGTTCTGTGCGCGTCATCATAGATGGAGGGAGCTGCAACAACTTGGCTAGCATGGAGATGGTGGAGAAGCTCTCTCTCACCACAAGACCACATCCAGATCCTTACTACATCCAATGGTTCAACAACAGTGGCAAGGTTAAGGTAACACGTACTGTTCGTGTGCATTTTAGTATCTCACATATGCTGATTATGTTGATTGTGATGTGGTACCTATGCAAGCATGTTCCTTATTACTTGGTAGACCATGGCAATTTGATAAAAATTCTATACACCATGGTAGAAATAGTCAGTATACTCTTGTTCATAAGGATAAAGATATTACTTTGCTTCCTATGACTCCTGATTCCATTTTGAAAGATGATATTAATAGAGCTAATAAAGCAAAACAGGAGCAAAATAAGAGCAAAATAAGAATTTGAGCAACAAATGAAGCCTAATAATAAAACATCTAGTGTTGCTTCTGAAATTAAATTGAAAAGTGCATGTTTATTTGCCACCAAATCTGATATTGATGAGCTAGATTTCAGCAAATCTGTTTGCTATGCTTTTGTGTGCAAAGAGGCATTATTTTCATTCAAGGACATGCCTTCCTCTTTGCCTCCTGCTGTCACTAACATTTTGCAGGAGTTCGTTGACGTCTTTCCACAAGACGTTCCACCGGGATTACCGCCTATTCACGGGATTGAGCATCAGATTGACTTAATTCCTGATGCTTCACTGCCAAACCGTGCATCATACCATACCAATCCAGAGGAGACGAAGGAGATTATGCGTCAAGTACAAGAGCTTCTCGACAAAGGTTATATACGTGAATCCCTTAGTCCTTGTGCTATTCCTATTATTCTAGTGCCGAAAAAGGATGGTACATCGCGTATGTGTGTTGATTGTAGAGGCATTAATAATATTATTATTCGTTATTGTCATCCTATTCCTAGGCTAGATGATATGCTTGATGAATTGAGTGGCTCTACAATATTCTCCAAAGTTGATTTGCGTAGTGGATACCATCAAATTCATATGAAATTGGGGGATGAATGGAAAACAACATTAAAAACTAAGTTTGGATTATATGAGTGGTTAGTCATGCCTTTTGGGTTAACTAATGCACCTAGTACTTTCATGAGATTAATAAACGAAGTTTTACGTGCTTTCATTGGACGATTTGTTGTAGTTTACTTTGATGACATATTGATTTATAACAGATCTTTGGAGGAACATTTGGAACATTTACGTGTTGTTTTTATTGCTCTACGTGATCCAGGTTTGTTTGGTAACCTTGGGAAGTGCACCTTTTGCACCGACCGAGTGTCTTTTCTTGGCTATGTTGTTACTCCACAGGGAATTGAAGTTGATAAAGCCAAGATTGAAGCTATTGAGAGTTGGCCGCAGCCCAAAACGGTCACAAAAGTGAGGAGTTTTCTTGGCCTCGCTAGATTCTATAGGCATTTTGTGAGAGATTTCAGCACCATTTCTGCACCTCTCAATGAGCTTACAAAGAAGGATGTGCCTTTTGTTTGGGGTACCGCACAGGAAGAAGCCTTCACGGTGTTGAAAGATAAGTTGACACATGCTCCTTTACTCCAACTTCCTGATTTTAATAAGACTTTTGAGCTTGAATGTGATGCTTGCGGAATTGGATTAGGAGGTGTGTTATTACAAGATGGCAAACCTGTTGCATACTTTTCTGAAAAATTGAATGGGCCTAGTGTGAATTATTCTACTTATGATAAAGAATTATATGCTCTTGTTCGGACTTTAGAAACATGGCAACATTATTTATGGCCCAAAGAATTTGTTATACATTCTGATCATGAATCTTTGAAACATATTAAAAGTCAAGCTAAACTGAATCATAGACATGCTAAATGGGTTGAATTCATTGAGACTTTCCCTTATGTCATTAAACACAAGAAGGGTAAAGAAAATGTTATTGCTGATGCATTGTCTCATCGCTATACTATGCTTTCACAACTTGACTTCAAAATATTTGGTTTGGAGACCATCAAAGATCAATATGTGCATGATGCTGATTTTAAAGATGTATTGAAGAATTGTAAAGAAGGAACAACTTGGAACAAGTTCATCGTTAATGATGGATTTGTGTTCCGTGCTAACAAGCTATGCATTCCAGCTAGCTCCGTTCGTCTTTTGTTATTGCAGGAGGCGCATGGAGGAGGACTAATGGGACACTTTCACGTGAAAAAGACGGAGGACGTACTTGCTACACATTTCTTTTGGCCAAAGATGAGATGGGATGTTGAGCGCTTTGTTGCTCGCTGCACTACATGTCAAAAAGCTAAGTCACGACTCAATCCTCATGGTTTATATATGCCTTTGACTGTACCTAGTGTTCCTTGGGAGGATATATCTATGGATTTTGTATTAGGTTTACCTCGAACAAAGAAGGGGAGGGATAACATATTTGTTGTCGTGGATAGATTCTCGAAAATGGCACACTTTATACCATGTCATAAAAGCGATGATGCTGTTAATGTTGTTGATTTGTTCTTCCGTGAAATTATTCGCTTGCATGGTGTGCCAAATACTATTGTTTCAGATCGTGATACTAAATTTCTTAGCCACTTTTGGAGATGTTTATGGGCTAAGTTGGGGACAAAACTGCTTTTTAGTACTACTTGTCACCCCCAAACTGATGGACAAACTGAAGTAGTCAATAGAACATTGTCTACTATGCTTAGGGCTGTTTTGAAGAATAATAAGAAAATGTGGAAAGAATGCTTGCCTCATATTGAATTTGCTTATAATCGTTCATTGCATTCTACTACTAACATGTGCCCTTTTGAAATTGTGTAGGGAGATAAGGGTAGAAAACATGTTGTGTTTGCACCTGGAGATCTTGTTTGGTTACATTTGCGTAAGGATAGATTTCCTGATTTGCCCAAATCAAAGCTAATGCCACATGCTGATGGTCTTTTAAGGTGTTAGAGAAAATAAATGATAATGCATATAAACTTGAGCTGCCTGCATATTTTGGGGTTAGTCCCACTTTTAACATTGCAGTTTTGAAGCCTTATTTGGGTGAGGAAGATGAGCTTTCGTCGAGGACGACTTCATTTCAAGAAGGGGAGGATGATGAGGACATCAATACCATTATTACACCCACAACCCCTGCTGCTATACATACTGGACCAATTACTAGAGGTCGCGCACGCCAATTAAATTACCAGGTACTTACGTTTCTTGGTAATGATTCTAATGTTCATGAGAATATGATGCTGCCTAAATTGGATACATTTGTTTTGCTTACAAATGAAGGGCCTAGCTTGGAGAAGGATAAACATTGGAGCAAGAGCAATCATGGAGATGATGGCATGCGCAAGGGGAACAAGAACAGAGTTACCAGTGATGATTTTAGGACTTTCAAGCCACCATAATGGGTGCATGAAGCCTTGGACGAAATATACAAGATGCCACTTCATAAATTTCGTCCCGAGGCTATTCTAGGTGCTGCGTCACCTTATTATTGGGCCAGGCCCATGTAATTTCGAAATAGATAACTATATGCTATTTTTAGAGTCCGTATGTGTGGGGAAACAAGAGATAGGGTTGATTTCAGACTCCTCCACCAAGGGCCACGAAATTCCCCCCTCTTCCTCCATATATACAACCCTTAGGGCATCGTCTAGACTTTGGGTTTTGTTTAGATTAAAGTTCGCCATAGCTGCAACTTTCCGTACTTCGTTTGTGTTCAACGACCGGACAAAGACGTCACAGAACCCCACCTTGATCAATAAAGCTTTCATCTTATTTTTGCAATATCCAGATTGCAATCTCAGTTTCTTGCTTGTTCTTCGTTTGCTCGCAGGAAACAGACCCTCGTGGTCAGGTTGATCATGCTCCGGCGTGGTTAATAACCTCTCGGAGTTGGTTTAGTGATTGCTAAGGCGCGACGTCCTCGCACGTTCGTAGTCGGATCGTTAAAGTCGACTTGCACCAAAGCGATATCCATCATCTCATCGAAAGACGGGACACCTTTGCCTCTATCAATACTGTACTACTATCATACTCCCTCAATTCCAAAATATAAGTCTTTGTAGAGATTTCCACTATGGATCACATACAGATGTATCCAGACACATTTTAGAGTGTAGATTCACTCATTTTGCTCCATATGTAGTCCATGGTGGAATCTATACAAAGACTTGTATTTAGGAACGGAGAGAGTACCTATTAAAGAAGAATGGAAGAGGAACATGCTAAAGAAGAGCAAGCAGATTTTGGATAATAAAATGTTCGTTGCGCAACGCCCACACATGATGAACCAGAGCGCATTAAGAATGCAACTCCCAGCTGTCTCTCAACCATTTCAGGCGGTTGGATGAAGATCCTACGTCTCCTAACCCTTCTTCTTCCTGGTCTCTGATTCTTCCCACACAAAACACCACACGGGCCGCCGGCCGGACCATCGGCCCCCACCGCCTGTGTTCCTCCGCCACCCCCACCCCCACCCCGCCCGCACAATCATCGTCCCCACCTCCACCGCCCCCACAACCATCGTCCCCACCTGAGCACCTTCGTTCGCATAGGCGAACTTCGACGAGCTCTGGAAAATCGACTGACCCAATTTTGAAATTTAGTCTACTGTGATTTAACTAGTGAGGAATATAAAAGGGGAAAACCATAAGCTTTGGGAGTATAGTGTTGAGCGTGCCATGGCGGATCTGAAGGTGCAAACCGGACAAAGGCAACTTCGCAACTAATGTTTGCTTTCAACTAGCAAGTAAGTGATGGACAAGAAATCAGAGTAAAGCAGTGGCGATCTATTTTCTTGCTACGATAAATAAGTTGAGCAGATACGAAAGAGTACTGCCTCTGGTGCGGCGCCGTTTATGCATCTGCTGAGAATTCGACGGTGATGCGGTAGCGATGGCTGTCGGCGGCGTGAAAGCAGATCTAGGAGGGTAGACAGTGGCGGCGGGGCGCATTGGACGAGACAGTCGTAGGAGCGGCGCCGGCAAGGTGGACAACAGCGGGGATGAAGCGAGAGGACGGGATACAAGGATCCCGGTCCGAAGCCGTGGATGAGAGAGGTCGATCTCTTGTAATGGACGGCGGCGTTGGGGTATCAGCTCCGGCATGGTGCAGGAGCACGGCAATGGATGGGGTGGCGAAGGGGGGAACCATGTCTTCAGGGCGCGCTTGTCTCAAATGCGAGGAAATTTACAAAATTTCCCCCGTTTCAAATTTCCCACATCACAGCAATATTAGTCGGTTGGGGATAGGACAGTAATCTCGCATACACCGAATATTTGCCGACGAGAGTTTGTTTTTGGCGCCCACCGCGTATGAATCAGGGAGGGAGTCGATTTCGGCCGAGGAGACACTGTGTTTTGGTGCCCACCGTGTATGAATCCGGGTGAGAGGCGATTATGTCACGTTTGAGTGAAATTACAAACCTACCCCTATCGAAACCTATAGAAATCGAGCAGATAGGTTTTGCGCGGCAGGGATATGCACTAGTAATTTCCATCTCGCAGTTTTTAGTTTCGGGCGGTTACTGCGACTTTCGCCGCTTCGTTCAAAATTTTGCAGAGTGCACGTTTACCGTGCCAACTCAATTCGAATCCCGTTTATATTCTATTTTTTGGGGGCAGGATCCATTTTCGATTGGAATGAAATTCTATATACATCATTTTTAGATATACTTTCAAAAGCACAACACCCTTTATACATAAATATGGTTTACAAATGGCATGATCTCAGATTCATAAGACTGTATCCATCAATTTGGATTTTTAAATATTTGAAACCACTTTATGTTGAAATCCAATGTATGCATTCCTCACTAACTGTCTCCAATTAATGTGTGTTTCATGCGGTTTTTTTTACTTCTCAAACATGTATAATGTGTTTCACACACGCAACATATAGTGTAATCCCATTTAGACATTAATTCTGTCTCCCAGGGTCTCATATTTCTCCAGCATTCTCTTGTATGTCGCTCACACACACTCTCTCCCCCTAGAGATACCTTGCATTCCCTCATATGTCTCTCTAGCTATCACTCTCATTGTGAAATATCTTTCTCTCACGTAGACACAAAACTCCGTATCTCGGGATCTCATTTTTCTCTGATATTTGTTTGCATGTGACTCACATGCACCCTCTCTATCTCTCTCACACCCACACAAATAACTCATCCTTTTGATCCACTCGACTCCTATCTCTAACGCACACTAGCTACCATCTTTATCTTTCTATTTATCTGTTTCTCCATCAACCTTCTTTCTCACCCTCACACTTGCTTCCAATCACGCACACTACATATGTTTCTCTCTACATGCAGTCAAGTGCCCTCTTTTCATCTTTCTCTCACACATACGTAACTTCACCCTCTGAACCACCCGGCGGTCATCTCCAACAATCAAACTAGCAGATGTCCCTCTACCTAGCATCTCCATCTCTGTATCTATCTGTAGTTTCTACGTCAACATTTCTTTCTCGCACGCAGTCTTGCTTCCTATCACCCACACTATATATGTCTCTCCATACATGCATTTATAGGTTGATCTCTTTTGCACAATCATTGTGTCTCACTCCCTCTGCTCGCCATAGATGCATGCTCCAGCCCACGCCACTATCTCTTAAAGACAAAAACACATGCTCAATTGTCGGGCCTTCTTCCCTGCACTCTCACATGCATGCATATTGTCATACCGATCCTTCTCTCCCATGTTGTTGATCTTATGACTTATGTCTTCTTTCTTTTATCTCGATCATGCGCGCGCACACACACATCCCACTATACATGTATACCTCTCGCACATGCACGGTCAAGGCCTCTATGTCTCCGTACGTAGTTAATTACCCTCAACCCTAATGCCACATCGAATCGTTCTCTTCTTGTGTGCACATAACTTCCGCCTGGATGGGTAAAACACACACTCACACTTAACAATCTCCTTCTAGCTACCCCCCTCTCATTCTTCCCCTATATCCCCCAAACCAATAAGACCATCCCTTCGTTTAATTCCCGCCTACATGCGCCATCGATATATAGTAGTCTTCCTCAGTGTCTCTCGAACAAACACGTTCTCTCGATGTCGACTCCTCTCACGCGCACACATCTTCTCTTCCCTCTCTACGGGCCTTTCTCTCTCGCACACCATCGTTGGTGGCCTATGCCATACCACTACTAGGAAAATGCTTATAGGTAGACATTTAGCAGTAGCGTTGGCTAAAGACCCCACGCTACTCCTATTTAGCAGTAGCGCCTGACAACAACAACGCTGCAACCGCACGTTAGCAGTAGCGCGGGATATCCCGGCTAGCGCTGTTGTTGATGGGCCATGCTCTCGGTCCACTATTGCAGCTTTAGCTATAGCGCTGGGCCTCCTCCCCCGCGCTGCCGCTAAGCTCACCTCTGCTTCCCCCTCGCCGGCCCGCGCGCCCCTCCCCTCTCACTCACTCACACTCACACTGTCAGGACCCCGACTCAATGTCACATCGATCTAGCCTGTAACACCTCATATCACTTTGCGGCCTCACGCACGGTATTCCCACGGGTGTCGCCTTACCTTTGCCCGGGACCGTTTGCACCTTTTGGCTCACGTATATGATGATGTCGCTAGCATCCATATGATAAGGAGCCCGGGCTGACATGACTAGTCGTAAACCCAAAGTGGCACAGACTTACAGGGACAGGCATCCATGACCCAGCATCGAACGTGTCGGTCATCAGCAAGTGGGTCCGGGCTGTAGCACAGGGCTAGCAGGACTCCGGTAAACCGGGCTGTAGCGGGCTAACAGGGCTCCGGTAGTCAATGCGTGACATTTCCCTGAAGGGACAGACACAGGAACGAAGAAGGACACATGCCGGCCAGCCTAAGTGTTCCGGAGCAGTAGCAAGCTACCATGGCTCAATGGAAACACTAGGAGACATTTCCCGGTAAGAGAGGCTACTAAAGATAAACAACTAGATAGTCAGATCCCACACATACCAAGCATTTCAATCATACACACAATATGCTCGATATGTGCAAATACAACAAGGCATCACAACATGAATCTACGACACAAGTACTTTATTTAAAGGCTCAGAGAGCCATACATAACATACATACAAGTACGGGTCACACGACCCACATTCAAGTCATACAGTCATACAAACCAGCAGCGGAAGTAACTTGTCTGAGTACAGACAACTAGTAAAATAAAAGAGACTTGGAAAGCCTAGCTATACTACGTGGACCTTCACAAGCTCAGGATTACCACCTGGGCCTTAGTCTACTCGTCGATGTCAACGTCTACGAAGAACCCATCAGAAGGGGTTGCAGCGCCTTCTGTAAAATGTAAATTATAGCAACATGAGTACAAAGGTACCCAGCAAGACTTACGTCAGATCCTACATACATGCACATTATCAAGAAGGGTTGGTGGAGTTATTGCAGCAAGCCAGCTTTGACTCTTGGCTAAACTATCCTACGAGACTCCAACTTGAAATGGTTTTGCGCACACGAGTCCACTACTCACCACTTCAATACACCACCGAGGATCCACCTCCGTCATCCTACGGAAGAGCCATCCTCGGCACTCACGCTTATCTTGAGATTTTTAGTAGTATCCATTCACTTGTCTATGAACTGTATAAGCAACCAAGTAGTCCTTTACCACGGACGCGGCTATTCGAATAGATCATGTTAACCCTGCAGGGGTGTACTTCTTCATACATGTTTCCACCACTTAGCGTCTGCACACGACATGTGCTCGGCAGACTTCAAGCGAAAGCCGACGTGGGTGTAGACCACGACCTACCTAAACACCTAAGTCTCTAGTCCAGGTTTATCGCCTATCCAGGTTCCATCCGCAGGGAGTCCGGCCGAGGTTTCCCATACGGCCCCGAATGATGTGTACAGGGTTCCCGAGATACCTAACGGGTATTCGATACACTGTGCCACGTACCTACCGCATCACAGCCCACCCCGCGGGTCAGCGCTGTCCACGGCCTCCAGTAAGCTACAAACACCAGAAACTACTTGCAACTCCTGGACAGAGGACTAGGGTGAATAAGAAGTCGAACGGGGTCATATTTCAGGGCCCAATGCATGGTAGTAGCTGAATCTTAAATCACGCATACAGATCTCAGTTCTTAAGGTCGGCTTCAATGAAACAACCCACCATGTAATCCTACATGGCCTCTCATCGATACCTTTACCAAATCGTGTTCACCACATCACTCTCATTACCGACATGATCATTTCACTCTAGCCCATCACCCAGATGAACCAGACCTGACACGACTCTAAGCATAGCAGGCATAGCAAGGTAGGAACAACACATACATATGGCTCAATCAATTCCTACACATGCTAGTGGGTTTCATCTAATTACTGTAGCAATGACAGGTCATGCAGAGGAAATGGGTTCAACTACCGTAGCACACAGCAGTTTGAAATGCGTTGTCTTAATGCAGTAAAAGAGAGCAAGAGTGAGAAGATGGGATTGTATCGATATGATCAAATGGTTGCTTTCTTGCCTGATGGATCGATGCACGGATACGGTTCTTCGCTAGGGTAATCACGGTACTCCTCGGAGGCAGAACCTGCCGCAAAGAACACCGATACACAACCATCACCAAACAATGTGCGACAATATGATGCATGCATGAAACATGGCAATATGAGTGTGTTGGGCTAATACAACTAAAACCAGATGGGTTTGAATCAATTTGAACCAAAGATTCAAATTTCAAACTCATAAATGGCCCTTTAAAGTGTTTTATCTTGTTCTGCACTAAACCTCAAGTTAGTTTGTTTAAACATGCATGAAACTAGTATAGATGGATAGATTGGATTTTTCTGATCATTTTTCATATATAATTTGTTTGATTTGGAGCTACGGTTGAATTTATATGAATTTCTGAAGTTTGCAACAATTTCTGGAATTTATAAATCATTTTAGTTTTATTTTAATTTTAGAAAAGGTTTACTGCGCCAGCATGAGGTCATGCTGACCTCAGCAAGTCAACAGACCCGGTCCAGGTCAAACCTGACACGTGGGTCCAGGGTGTCAGTGGATAATTAACTAATTTAATTTAGTTTAAACTAATGTGGATAATTAGCAGAAGGGGGCCCCACCTGTCATTGACTCAACAGAGTCAACCAGGGCCCACCGGTGGTCAAAGTCAAAATGGCTGCACCGGCGTTTAACCGCCGACGAGCCCGACGCGACGGCGGAAGTGGTTTTGGCCGTTCCGGCCACCAAATGGGTCGCGGAGGGCATCGGGGTGGAGCTGAGGACGAGCCGCGGCTCTTAGTGGAGTCAGTTGGGGTCGGGGTGGCCGGAGTTGGCGCCGGCGATGACCTAGGCGGTCACTGGAGTTCGGGTGAAGGCGAACTCGGGGCTAGGGTGTGCGGTGAGGTGCGGGAAGTGCACGGTTGGACTCAACGCAACGTGGTGAGTGCGTTGGACACCGTGAGTTGGCCGGAGGATGGCCAGGAGCACGTCGGCGACGAGATCCATGGCGGTGCGTGCAGGTGATCTTCGTGCAGTGGCTACACGGCTCGGGGGCGAGAGAGGAAGGGTAGGAGGGGTAGCTAGGCTCACAGAGCACCCATAAAGGTCACCGGCGGGGTCGGGGACGAGCTGAAGCGGCGACGGCGTTGAAGGGGATCTCTGGCGACGGCGAAGTCGGGCGAGTCAGTGCGGTGGACTCGGGCCTCACGAGCACGCGGGGCTCGGTTAGCTCGATGAAGTGGACGGCGGCGGAGCTCCTGGACACCACGAGACGGAGCACGGGCGGCGGGGAGCGCGGCTACGACGATGGAGCGGCGGCGGTGGCGTCGGCCATGGCTGGGGAGCGCGAGGGGGGATGAGCTGGAGAGGAGAGGGGGCGTCTGGGGGGTTCGGGGGAGAGAGAGGGGTCGATCCACGTCGTTAGCCGGGTGAGTGGAGCGGCGAGGCGGCGAGCAGGTGCGTGGCACCCATGCGGTGCTCGCCGTTGAGCACCTTGCCTGCCTGCCTAGCCGGCAAGCAGCTCGCTGGCGCGGCGCTGGGCTGGGCCGGCAGGTGGGCCGGGTTGCAGGCGCCAGGTAAGTCCTTCCTTTCTGTGTTTTTTTTCTTTTTCTATTTTTCTGCAACTTTGTTGAATTATTAAAAATACCTAGGCAACTCCTAAAATCACCAAACTGCTCCTGGTCCAAAGTTGGAATATTTCCAACATGAAACATTTCAGTTTAGGAATATTTGAGCATTTGGAATATTTTATATAATTTTAAATGCCCAAATTCAAATACTTATCATTTAATTCAAAGACCCTAAGATGACCTAGAAAATTGTGCAACACTTTTGGCAGAGGTTCTGAACCAAGACAAAAATGATGGACATTTTAGAAGGGCATTTCAGGTTCATTGAAAAAGTTTTTAGTAAACCCTAGTTGGTTTCAGAGGGGGCTGGGGGTTCTGACATCCCCATTTCAAGTTTCTGATGAAAGGATAGACATGATGCAACACTCTAATGCATGAACTAGCTAGGGTGTGACAACTCACCCCCACTCAAAAGAATCTCGACCCGAGATTTTTGTTCCTCTGGGAAGAAGGCGGGATACTCGAGTCGAAGACGATCCTCCCTTTCCCAAGTTGCTTCATTCTCAGAATGGTGCGACCATTGAACCTTGAGAAACTTGATATTATGACGTCGAGTGGTACGCTCAGCTTGATCGAGGATACGAACGGGGTACTCTCGATACGTGAGATTATCTTGGAGATCAAGCGTTTCGTGGTCTACTCCACGGATAGGATCCGAGAAGAAACGCCTGAGTTGAGAAACATGGAAGACGTCGTGGACTCTGGAGAGATGCGGAGGTAGTTCCAATTGGTAGGCAACTTCTCCTCGTTTTGCGAGAACGCGAAAGGGTCCAATGTAACGAGGAGCCAATTTGCCCTTGATACCGAAGCGATGGGTTCCCTTCAGAGGAGTAACCCGAAGGTAAGCCTTCTCGTCAACCTCAAAAGTCATAGCCTTATGTTTTCGGTCATATTGACTCTGTTGACGAGATTGGGCTGTTTTCAACTTTTCACGAACGATGCGAACTTGCTCTTCTACTTCCTGAATCATATCCGGGCCAAAGAATTGTCTTTCCCCGGTTTCTGACCAGTTAAGAGGCGTTCGACACCTTCGTCCATAGAGAACTTCAAAAGGGGCTTTGCCCAAGCTGGATTGATAGCTGTTGTTATAAGCAAATTTGGCAAATGGAAGGCATTTCTCCCACTCCATTCCGAATGAGATAACAGAAGCTCGAAGCATGTCTTCTAGAATCTGGTTGACGGGTTCCACTTGACCACTTGATTGAGGGTGGAAAGCGGTACTAAAAGAAAGGCGGGTTCCCATAGCATTTTGGAAACTTTCCCAAAATCGAGAGGTGAAAAGACTTCCTCGATCCGAGTTAATTTCCAAAGGAACACCATGGAGAGACACTATTCAGGAGATGTACAAGTCTGCTAACTGACTAGCAGTTATACTCTCACGAACAGGTAAGAAATGGGCCACTTTGGAAAGACGGTCGATAACGATGAAGATAGCGTTATTCCCTCTCTTGGTCCTGGGAAAACCGGTAATGAAGTCCATACCAATTTTATCCCATTTCCATTCAGGAATAGCTAGGGGTTGAAGGGTGCCAGCAGGCCGTTGATGCTCTGCTTTTACACGACGGCAGACGTCGCAATTAGCAATATACTGAGCAATTTCTCTCTTCATCCTAGTCCACCAGAACCTCTGGCGTAGGTCCTGATACATCTTGGTACTACCGGGATAAATGGTGAGAGGAGATTCATGAGCCTCCTTAAGGATCAACTGCCGTAGATGCTGGTTCTTGGGAACCACTAAACGGTTCTCAAAGTACACAACACCATGATCACTTGTGGAGAAACATCTAGCACCTCCGCTAGCAATGTTCTCCTTGATCTTAGATATTCCCTTATCTCGCTTTTGGGTAGCGATGATTTGATCCGTAAGAGTAGGTTTCGCCACCAAGGTGGAAAGAAATCCTTGAGGAACAATGTGAAGGTTAAGCTTTCGAAATTCCTCATGGAGAAGCGGTTGACTTTGTTGTAACATCAGGTTGTTACAATAAGATTTACGACTTAGCGCATCAGCCATGAAGTTGGCTTTCCCTGGGGTGTAAGTTATTCCTAAGTCGAAATATGTGATCAACTCGACCCAACGTCTTTGCCTGAGATTTAAATCCGGTTGGGTGAATATATACTTCAGACTTTGGTGATCAGTGTAGATTTCGCAATGATTACCGAGAAGGTAATGTCGCCATGTTTTGAGTGCATGGACTACAGCTGCAAGCTCTAGATCATGAGTGGGGTAGTTTTCCTCATGTGGGTGTAATTGCCGTGAAGCATAAGCAATTACGTGTTGATCTTGCATGAGAATACAGCCTAGTCCTTGTCGCGAGGCGTCGCAGTAGATAACAAAATCCTTGAAAAAATTCGGTGGTACCAGTACGGGAGCAGAGGTTAAACGTCTTTTCAGTTCCTGGAAACTGTGCTCACATTGTGGAGTCCACTCGAACTTTTTATCTTTCTTGAGGAGTTCAGTTAGAGGTTTGGCAACTTTGGAGAAATTCTCGACAAAGTGACAGCAATAGCTCGCTAGGGCAAGGAAACTCCGAATTTGCTTGACCGATTCAGGTGGAGTCCAATTAAGGACGGCTTGAACTCGCTCAGGGTTAACAGCAATGCCTTTACCAGAAATTACATGTCCAAGATAGGTCACTTCTGACAACCAGAATTCACATTTAGAAAATTTGGTATAAAGGCGATGCTCTCGAAGTTTCTTCAACACTAGCCTTAGGTGTTCGGCATGTTCTTCCTCGTTCTTCCTCGTTCTTGGAGTAGATGAGTATATCATCGAGGTAAACCACGACGAATTTATCCAAATACTCCATGAAGATTGAGTTCATCAACCGAGAGAAGGTGGCTGGAGCGTTGGTTAAACCGAAGGACATGACGGTGTACTCGTATTGGCCATAACGAGTAACAAAGGCCGTTTTCGGAATGTCCCCGTTTCTGATTTTGATTTGATGGTAGCCCAACCTCAGATCCATTTTAGAGAAGACTGAGGATCCAGCGAGCTGATCATACAGGTCGTTGATCCTGGGGAGCGGATACTTGTTCTTAATTGTGACCAAATTGACAGGTCGATAATCTACAACCATCCGGTCCGTACCATCCTTCTTCTTGATGAAGAGGACGGGGCAAGCCCAAGGAGATGAACTAGGTCGGATGAAATCCTTTTTCAAGGACTCATCGAGTTGTTTCTTAAGCTCGGCTAGTTCAAAAGGTGCCATCTTGTAGGGTCTTCTGGAAATCGGGACAGTTCCTGGAATGAGATCTATCACGAATTCAACATCTCTGTCAGGTGGAACACCTGGCAATTCCTCTGGGAAGACATCCGGAAAGTCACGGACTACCGGAACGTCCTCAAGGTCTGGCAAACGGCTGGCGTTAAGAGAATATAACTGTCGCTTGGCTATTCGGGTCAAGACATTGACTATCTTCCCCGAAGGATGGGTGAGTTGAACAGTCCTAGAGGAGCAATCAATTTTGGCATGATGGGCTGACATCCAGTCCATACCCAAGATGATATTAATATCCGAAGATTTGAGGGCTATCAAAGATGCGAGAAAAACAAGTTTGTCGACTTGAATTTCATTTCCATGGCTTACTCTAGAAGTTTGCCATTTGGATCCCGGAGTTTGAATTACCATAGAGGTGGGCATCTCACAGAATGTGGTGTTATGCAGATGAGCATAGCTCTCGGATATAAATGAATGAGATGCTCCTGTATCGAAAAGAACAGATGCCGGCTGGCAATTAACAAGGAGCGTACCGAGAACGACGTTGGGATCTTCTTGAGCCTCTTCCGCAGAAACACAATTAACATGGCCACGAGCAGTGGTGGCCGGCTTGGCGTAGAACACTTTCCCTGTCGGCTTGCCGTGGCCAACAATTTTTGCTGTCTGGTTGGGGTTGGTTTGGGGACACTCGCGCATATAGTGGCCTGATTCCCCACACTTGAAACAAGTCACGGAACTGGTACGTGGAGGAGCATTGTTGGTTGGACCACCATAGGGCTTGGCTGGTGCATATGGCTGAGCTGGGTGAGGCGCCTGGAAGGATGGCCTCGGTGTGAACCTGGGTGGTAGGGCAGTGTTAGGCACCCACACACGGCGCTTCTGAGGACCAGCACCGGATGAGGAACCCAAGTCACGGCCATGCTTGCGTGTTGCTTCATAATCAGTCTGACCAGTCTCAGCACTGATGGCTTTGTTAACAAGCTTCTGAAAAGATGTGCACTCATGCAGACGGAGGTCGTGGCGAAGCTCAGGACTAAGTCCCTTACGGAACCTTGCCTGCTTCTTGGCATGAGTAGAAACTTCCTCCGTTGCATAACGAGCAAGGTTACCAAACTCCCTGCTGTAAGCGTCAACAGAGAGTCGACCTTGAGTGAAACTACAGAACTCCTCACGTTTACGGTCCATGAGACCCTCCGAAATGTGATGTTCACGGAAAGCCTCGCTGAATTCAGCCCAAGTAGTGACATGGTCCGCTGGGCGCATAGCTCCATAATTCTCCCACCATAGACTGGCGGGGCCTTCAAGATGATATGCAGCAAAGGTGACCTTGTCAACCTCAGCTACTAGCGCAGAACGCAGTTTGTGAGAAATACTGCGGAGCCAGTCATCAGCGTCGAGAGGCTCGATGGAGTGGTGGAACGTGGGTGGATGTAACTTGATGAAAGCACTGAGTGACACCAAGTTAGTCCTCTGATGGTGTGCTGTGTTCTGTTCAATACGCTCCAACAAACGGTTGGTCTCCCGCTTGTTTCTCTCAGCCTCTAGCATAACTTCTGCCAGAGAGGGAGGGTGAGGCAGATTTGTATCCCCAACTCTGCTGCCTTCGGCCTGCTCTGGGGGAGCAGGGTTGTTGCGGGTGTTGACCATCCTAGGAAAAACAAGACAATGGTTTAGTCCAACATGACAAGATTCCGACATAGAATGTAGAATGTAATGGACAACTCAGAATGCAAGATGATCATCCGTATGACATGGTAGATACAGAAACTACTTCTTTTATTCCATCGTCATACACACGATACGAGGTTTAGTACAAGACTAACAAGTACTACTATGGTGAGAGGAGGATTACATATCATTGGAGGCATCCCAAGCTCCTATACATTATTTTTCCTACACCCCCGGAATTACTACACGCTAAGTCATATTCCACAAGTCACGCAGGACGGTGGAAATACAAGTATTACAATACCTAGTGGATCTACTACTATCTCAGTCATCTCCGTAGTAGTTCTCATAGAAGTCTCCTCCATAGCCTGGAAGTTCAACGTGAGCATCCGGAAACAAACGGTCCTGAGGAGCCTGTGGACCAAAAGGGCTAGGGTGAGGTCTTGGACCAACAAACGGTGGCCTGCGAGGACCACGAGGTGGGGTGATGCCTCCCACATCACGCCAATCCATCATGTCCGGCAGAGCAGACCTAACAGGATACAGATCTCTCATATCCATGCATCCAGCTTGCACAGCTGGTGCAAACCGAGTCAAGGTGGCCCAATGATCGGCGCGGGTGTTGAAAAGCTCCATTCTCAAGGCCCGATTCTCTCGGTCCTTATCCTCGAGCAACTCAGCAGTGGTGCGAGTTAGTGAGTCCTCCTGACTGGGGTCAGCATAGATAGCCCGGAGATAACCGTGCGCTCCAGGAAGTGAAGCCGGCATATACCGGAATTCGGTGTTGCGAAGCAGGCCAGTCCTGACTCGCATGATGGTCATCATAGAATAAGACGCATCTTGCACAGCCATCTCAATAGTAACACCGAGCCCATAGGAACAGTGAAGAGCCTCGGTAGAACCAGGATAAGAGGGAAATATCTGGACGATGCAAAGATACTGGCTTTGGTTAAAATCTCGAAACTGCTCTTCGACCGTGTATTCGGGATACCAACGGTAACCCGTCTCGATCATCACTCGGACTAACATGGCCGTATGACTGGTCACACCAATGCATCGGGTCAGGCGAACCACTTGATTTTGGTCGCGAGTGGCCATCTGAAAGCACAACCATAATGCAAAGGCATTAGAATTTCTAGCAAAATTTCGACAGCATAACGGCTGTAAATGCTCAAGAAGGGTTTGAGACATTTATCAAAAAAATTGCATAGACACCCAACAATATCATATCAAGGTTCTGGGTTCAACATATCAGCATAACAAGGTAGTAGAACTGAACTAGGCTTGCAGTCATCAAACCTATAAGGTACTACTGATTCATAACACGTGAACCTGATAGAGAGAGAAGATCCTAATCCTTAAACCCCGGTAGAAGAATGGACTGACTCAGATCAGAATGCCATGAGGTAAAGAAGTAAAAAGAGCCTTACGTACCATCCCACAATCAATTCCCCTACATATAACTAAAGCATTTCTAGACTCAACATCGACCAGTTTGGCTTGGAGAACCTACAGGCAGTCCGGCTCTGATGCCAACGCTGTCAGGACCCCGACTCAATGTCACATCGATCTAGCCTGTAACACCTCATATCACTTTCTGGCCTCACGCACGGTATTCCCACGGGTGTCGCCTTACCTTTGCCCGGGACCGTTTGCGCCTTTTGGCTCACGTATATGATGATGTCGCTAGCATCCATATGATAAGGAGACCGGGCTGACATGACTAGTCGTAAACCCAAAGTGGCATAGACTTACAGGGACAGGCATCCATGACCCAGCATCGAACGTGTCGGTCATCAGCAAGTGGGTCCGGGCTGTAGCACTGGGCTAGCAGGACTCCGGTAAACCGGGCTGTAGCGGGCTAACAGGGCTCCGGTACTCAATGCGTGACATTTCCCCGAAGGGACAGACACAGGAACGAAGAAGGACACATGCCAGCCAGCCTAAGTGTTCCGGAGCAGTAGCAAGCTACCATGGCTCAATGGAAACACTAGGAGACATTTCCCGGTAAGAGAGGCTACTAAAGATAAACAACTAGATAGTTAGATCCCACACATACCAAGCATTTCAATCATACACACAATATGCTCGATATGTGCAAATACAACAAGGCATCACAACATGACTCTACGACACAAGTACTTTATTTAAAGGCTCAGAGAGCCATACATAACATACATACAAGTACGGGTCACACGACCCACATTCAAGTCATATAGTCATACAAACCAGCAGCGGAAGTAACTTGTCTGAGTATAGACAACTAGTAAAATAAAAGAGGCTTGGAAAGCCTAGCTATACTACGTGGACCTTCACAAGCTCAGGATTACCACCTGGGCCTTAGTCTACTCGTCGATGTCAACGTCTACGAAGAACCCATCAGAAGGGGTTGCAGCGCCTTCTGTAAAATGTAAATTATAGCAACATGAGTACAAAGGTACCCAGCAAGACTTACGGTGATCCTACATACATGCACATTATCAAGAAGGGTTGGTGGAGTTATTGCAGCAAGCCAGCTTTGACTCTTGGCTAAACTATCCTACGAGACTCCAACTTGAAATGGTTTTGCGCACACGAGTCCACTACTCACCACTTCAATACACCATCGAGGATCCACCTCCGTCATCCTACAGAAGAGCCATCCTCGGCACTCACGCTTATCTTGAGATTTTTAGTAGTATCCACTCACTTGTCTATGAACTGTATAAGCAACCAAGTAGTCCTTTACCGCGGACGCGGCTATTCGAATAGATCATGTTAACCCTGCAGGGGTGTACTTCTTCATACATGTTTCCACCACTTAGCGTCTGCACACGACATGTGCTCGGCAGACTTCAAGCGAAAGCCGACGTGGGTGTAGACCACGACCTACCTAAACACCTAAGTCTCTAGTCCAGGTTTATCGCCTATCCAGGTTCCATCCGCAGGGAGTCCGGCCAAGGTTTCCCATACGGCCCCGAACGATGTGTACATGGTTCCCGAGATACCTAACGGGTATTCGATACACCGTGCCACGTACCTACCGCATCACAGCCCACCCCGCGGGTCAGCGCTGTCCATGGCCTCCAGTAAGCTACAAACACCAGAAACTACTTGCAACTCCTGGACAGAGGACTAGGGTGAATAAGAAGTCGAGCGGGGTCATATTTCAGGGCCAAATGCATGGTAGTAGCTGAATCTTAAATCACGCATACAGATCTCAGTTCTTAAGGTCGGCTTCAATGAAACAACCCACCATGTACTCCTACATGGCCTCTCATCGATACCTTTACCAAATCGTGTTCACCACATCACTCTCATTACCGACATGATCATTTCACTCTAGCCCATCACCCAGATGAACCAGACCTGACACGACTCTAAGCATAGCAGGCATAGCAAGGTAGGAACACATACATATGGCTCAATCAATTCCTACACATGCTAGTGGGTTTCATCTAATTACTGTGGCAATGACAGGTCATGCAGAGGAAATGGGTTCAACTACCATAGCACACAGCAGTTTGAAACGCGTTGTCTTAATGCAGTAAAAGAGAGCAAGAGCGAGAACATGGGATTGTATCGATATGATCAAATGGTTGGTTGCTTGCCTGATGGATCGATGCACGGATATGGTTCTTCGCTAGGGTAATCACGGTACTCCTTGGAGGCAGAACCTGCCGCAAAGAACACTGATACACAACCATCACCAAACAATGTGCGACAATATGATGCATGCATGAAACATGGCAATATGAGTGTGTTGGGCTAATGCAACTAAAACCAGATGGGTTTGAATCAATTTGAACCAAAGATTCAAATTTCAAACTCATAAATGGCCCTTTAAAGTGTTTTATCTTGTTCTGCACTAAACCTCAAGTTAGTTTGTTTAAACATGCATGAAACTAGTACAAATGGATAGATTGGATTTTTCTGATCATTTTTCATATATAATTTGTTTGATTTGGAGCTACGATTGAATTTATATGAATTTTTGAAGTTTGCAACAATTTCTGGAATTTATAAATCATTTTAGATTTATTTTAATTTCAGAAAAGGTTTACTGCGTCAGCATGAGGTCATGCTGACCTCAGCAAGTCAACAGACCCGGTCCAGGTCAAACCTGACACGTGGGTCTAGGGTGTCAGTGGATAATTAACTAATTTAATTTAGCTTAAACTAATATGGATAATTAGCAGAAGGGGGCCCCAACTGTCATTGACTCAACAGAGTCAACCAGGGCCCACCCGTGGTCAAAGTCAAAATGGTTGCACCGGCGCTTAGCTGCCGGCGAGCCCGACGCGGCGGCGGAAGTGGTTTTGGCCGTTCCGGCCACCAAATGGGTCGCGGAGGGCATCGGGGTGGAGCTGAGGACGAGCCGCGGCTCTTGGTGGAGTTAGTTGGGGTCGGGGTGGCCGGAGTTGGCGCCGGCGACGACCTAGGCGGTCACCGGAGTTCGGGTGAAGGTGTACTCGGGGCTAGGGTGTGCGGTGAGGTGCGGGAAGTGCACGGTTGGACTCAACGCAACGTGGTGAGTGCGTTGGACACCGTGAGTTGGCCGGAGGATGGCCGGGAGCACGTCGGCGACGAGATCCGCGGTGGTGCGTGCGGATGATCTTCGTGCAGTGGCTACACGGCTCGGGGGCGAGAGAGGAAGGGTAGGAGGGGTAGCTAGGCTCACAGAGCACCCGTAAAGGTCACCGGCGGGGTCGGGGACGAGCTGATGCGGCGACGGCGTTGAAGGGGATCTCCGGCGACGGCGAAGTCGGGCGAGGTCGGTGCGGTGGACTCGGGCCTCACGAGCACGCGGGGCTCGGTTAGCTCGACGAAGTGGACGGCGGCGGAGCTCCTGGACACCACGAGACGGAGCACGGGCGGCGGGGAGCGCGGCTACGACGATGGAGCGGCGGCGGTGGCGTTGGCCATGGCTGGGGAGCGCGAGGGGGGAGGAGCTGGAGAGGAGAGGGGGCGTTTGGGGGGTTCGGGGGAGAGAGAGGGGTCGATCCACGTCGTTAGCCGGGTGAGTGGAGCGGCGAAGCGGCGAGCAGGTGCGTGGCACCCATGCGGTGCTCGCCATCGAGCACCTTGCCTGCCTGCCTGGCCGGCAAGCAGCTCGCTGGCGCGGCGCTGGGCTGGGCCGGCAGGTGGGCCGGGTTGCAGGCGCCAGGTAAGTCCTTCCTTTCTATGTTTTTTTTCTTTTTCTATTTTTCTGCAACTTTGTTGAATTATTAAAAATACCTAGGCAACTCCTAAAATCACCAAACTGCTCCTGGTCCAAAGGTGGAATATTTCCAACATGAAACATTTCAGTTTAGGAATATTTGAGCATTTGAAATATTTTATATAATTTTAAATGCCCAAATTCAAATATTTATCATTTAATTCAAAGACCCTAAGATGACCTAGAAAATTGTGCAACACTTTTGGCAGAGGTTCTGAACCAAGACAAAAATGATGGACATTTTAGAAGGGCATTTCAGGTTCATTGAAAAAGTTTTTAGTAAACCCTAGTTGGTTTCAGAGGGGGCTGGGGGTTCTGACATCCCCATTTCAAGTTTCTGATGAAAGGATAGACATGATGCAACACTCTAATGCATGAACTAGCTAGGGTCTGACACACACGCTCACACTCACAGATCGAATTCCTCAATCCCCCGGTCCGGCCGCCGCCCCCACATCCTACTCTGGCTGCCCCCCCTCGCGCCGGCCCTCGTCCCCTGCCGGCTGCCCTTCCCCGCGCCGGCCCTCCTCCC
>NC_041391.1:321289851-321293030 GCF_002162155.2 Triticum dicoccoides
CCCACGCCGGCCCTCCTCCACCGAGAGGTACTCCTCCCTCCTTCCTCCTCCTCCCTCCCTCCCTAGTTATAGTTATTAGTGAGTAGTTATTTTGAATCCTATATAGTTGAAAAAATGTTGGTTCTTAGAATAATGTAGGTTATGATCGAACCCTAGCTAGGACAGATTAGGTATGAACCCTAGTTAATTTGTATGAACCCTAGGTTTTTAAATTTAGCTAGGTTTTAAAGTTAGGACAAAAATTTAGCTAAGTTTTTAACTAGGTGTAGTTAATAGAATTTAGGTGTATTTAACAGAATTTTAGGTGTGTTAGTTGTTTTAGGTGTAGTTCACATAATTTTAAGTGTTTTAGTTGTTTTAGATGTAGTTACCAGAATTCTAGGTATTTTTTAGTTAAAGAAATTGTTGTTATTTTTTTAGTTAAAGCAATTTTTCCTGTTATATGCAAATATGTAGTGGACATGTCATATTTTGAACATGTCTCATTTTGGACATGTCATATTTTTCCGAGTGGCCTAGGTTTTGCCAGAAATGTCGATTCGTTTACGTTCTGGCAAATTTCAGGTGCTCGATATGTCCTGCTTTAGCAAAGGTCATGCCGAATTTTGCTAAGTGTTTATTAATTTTGTTTTCATAATTAAGCATTTTTTATCGACGTCGATGATGCCTATCCCGCATCCTCGTCGTCGACTCGGCGAAGGACTCCTGCTTGAGCCGAGGGGCCATGTCCAGGACTGGGCTCCGCCGGGCTGGTACTGGATTGTGCTACATTCTGGTGAGCGCAGCTTAGTGAGGAGCCAGCCCGTCATTGACCCGGAGCTTCTTTGGTGGCGGTCACGTGGGATTGCATCGGTGCAGAGGCTTGAGTCCCCCGCGCAGGTGGTACAAAACCGTGTCACGGAGGAGAACGCGCACATCCACCGCTACTTGGTTTTGTTGGCGAACGGTAGGTTCTCCAATACCTGGCAGATTCTTGGGGGATCTCACCGGAGCTATGATCCTGTGATGGTTCCTTCTCTTTGGGTGTCTACCGTGGCCCACTGAACCTAGAGGACCTATTATTCGAGATGTATTAGTGATATTATATGATGATCTTTGCTACAAACTACTATATATGTATTCGATGATGGATTATTAATTACCTATTAGTTATTTGCTTATTGAATGCAAAAGATGAGCGTGGTTTGTGCTACAAACTACTATATATGTATTCGATGATGGATTATATGATGATCTTTGCTACAAAGTAGGTTCGATGATGATCTTTGCTACAAACTACTTCAAACTACAAATTTTAGGTGTTCTAGTTGTTATATGATGATCTTTGCTACAAACTACTATATATGTATTCGATGATGGATTATTAATTACCTATTAGGAAATATCTGACGATGAAAGGGAATTCACTATGTGCGATTACTGCGAAGATGAGCGCGGTCTGTGCGATAGGCCTCACCTGGTAGAAGGTGGGCGCTTCAGCATCAAGCTCCAAGAGACCTTCGATGTTGATACGGTACACAACGATGAGAAGTGTTTTTTGTTATTTTTGCATGACTTCTCTGCTTCTTCAACATGTAATTTCCGTCTTTTACAATTCGACTAGCTTATCCCATGTCATGCAAGACATTATGTCTTGGAGAAGATGGGTTTTGAAGATCATGAAAGCATGGAGACAAAGATAATTCAACTAAGGACCCATCATGGTTATGATTTTTCTGTAAAACTATACAATTCTGTGAACTCATCCAATTTTGGTTTCCCGAATTGGGAAGCCCTTTGCAAGGTGTATGATTTTCATGAGGGTATGCTTCTCACCTTCGATGTTGGTGATCCTAACATCGACGAAAAGAATATGACCATTTGGGTCCTTGTTGACACGCTTCCAGTTCTACCGCTGTGTGAGTTTCTCAAATATATTTATTAAGTAATTTATATTGTTTATTTCAAAAAATGTACGGAAGATGGTAGACAGAACCTACTACTACAATGATGAAGCACAATTAACTTATAAGGAGAAAGATGGTCTTATCGTATTTTTACTGATCTTGAGAATTACAATAGCTATTATCGAATTCCTCAAAATTATGGTCAATATGTGCCACTAGTGCACGCGGTGTGCTACGGTAACATCAATGGAGATAGCATGGTAAGATCTTCTACTATTACGAGATCCGTGCATCTTTTGCATAAATTTTTCTAAAACTAAACTACATTGCTAACTACAAAGTTATTACTATGTTTTTTAACAGAAAATCCCGATGGATTGTGTGCCTCATCTGATGTTGTCAAGAGGTCGCGTTGATGTTATGAGCTTACGACCACCACAGCCAGGCCAGCCGCAGTATCCACATCACTCCTGTCCATACCGGATTTCTAAAAGTGAGGAAGCCATGATAATAAATGATTGGAAAAAATGTTTCGACCATCGTAGAGAGCTACTTGGAAGCAACATTGTGCGTAGGCCAATACTTGGAGACAGGATGATCTCCATTCTTCATTATGGAGAGTCCAGTTTCCTTAATGAAGAGTTAATGCCTATCTTTTTTTATGATATTTTACCTAAGAGAGGGTAGAGTGGGTCATAGAAGAGGAGTAGGTCCTAGGTAGAATGTGTTAGTATGTGCTACAATGTGTTAGAGTTGATGAGGAGGATGAGGAGTTGTGATTATGACTAGTGACCAACTTGTTATATATATGATGTCTCATTGACGAACATTGTTTGGTGGTGATGACTAGTGGTAACGAATATGCTATTTAAACAAACTAGTTCATGATGAGTTGTTATTGTATAAAAGATATATCTTTTTAAACACGTACAACGCCAAAATATGAAGAAAAAAACATAAACTTTAACAGTGGCGTGGGCCAAAATGTTACCAGCAGCGCTCATTTACTAGTAGCGCGGGCCAAAACAAGCGCTACTGCTAGAAAATAGCTGTAGCGCCATAGCAGTAGCGTGCCTACCCGCACTACTAATAGCAAAAAAAACAGCGCTACTGGTAAGGGTTTTCCTAGTAGTGTACACATCACCTCTCTATGATAAAGCCACGCACACTTAAATTACAACCGCCACCAAGGACCCCGTTCCACACACACACACACACACAAACACACACACACACACGCACGCACCCACCCACCCACCCACACCCACACACAAACACACACACACGCACCCA
>NC_041391.1:321293445-321295249 GCF_002162155.2 Triticum dicoccoides
CCATCACACACACACACACACACACACTAAGACTCCATCTCTCTCTCTCTCACACACACACACACACGTTGCGCTCCCCCCGCCACACACACACACTAAGACTGCATCTCACACACACATGCTTTCGGCGGAGCATTTGTTCCTACCACCCTTAATCCAACCTTACCCGTATGATAAACAATCACCTTAATTTACTTGTATAACATGGACAAATTCCACTTTATTTTAGTAGTTAGCAAACTTATCATCTCTACCCTTATAAAAAAACTGAGTTGGCGATGATGGTGTGCCTGCCATCTTGTAATATAGACCGTCCGATCTATATCTGACGGATAGAAAGCAAACTATGATAATTTTACAAAAGATACCCGCACCTCTCTCCACATCCTTATCTCCCACAACCTCATTGCTGAGCAATTAAAAAAGGAAGTCTCTGGAACAAGCTAGCATGGTGGCCGATGTCGCCTGCCGGTGTCGTCCATCCCCATACCTCCTCCCAGTCCGACCACCAGTCACCACCACGCTCCACTCCTCACCTTATATATCAACTTCAATTTTTTTCAATGACATTCTCGAGATACCAGTTTTCTGATAAAATTCTCGAGATATCATTTGTTTTTACACATGGGATTACTCCAGCATGGGTCAATCACAACAGGTGTTTTGTAAAAAAATGCATATTGATGTTCCGTGCAATGCACGAGCATCTTGCTTGTAATTATATAATGCAAATCACGAGAAGGAAGTGACATTTTTTTTACACAACCACGTTAACATGGCCACATAAATCACTAGCTAAAGTATAATACCATTATACTTATATCCCGATGCAAAAGGTTGAGTACATGTCCAAAGAGTAGAGTCGCACACACGCACTCTGTCTCTTAGAATCTCTCTCTCTCTCTCTCACACACACACACCAGTTACGTGACGCCCACTTAAGCCGACACGTACTCCATCTTACAATTTGTGCACCCACGGGTACATGTGATGGTGCACATTATTTAAGTCGGATGGCGAACCCAAACAGTAGCTACATTCATTCCCCTCCCGCCGCCTCTTCTCTGGTCACTATCACCCAGTAGCCATGTGTAACGCCCCGGATCCGATGCGCCAGGTGTCATTCAGTTATTCACCGTCATTGCCATGTCATTTGCTTGCGTGTTGCATTTTATCATGTCATCATGTGCATTTCATTTTGCATACGTGTTCGTCTCATGCATCCGAGCATTTTCCCCGTTGTCCGTTTTGCAATCCGGCACTCCTATGTCCTCCGGCGTTCCCCTTTTGTCTCCTGTTGTGAGCGGGTGTTAAACTTTCTCGGAATGGCCCGAGGTTTGCCAAGCGGTCTTGGTATAGCACCGGTAGACCGCCTGTCAAGTTTCATGCCATTTAGAGTCTGTTTGATACTCCAACGGTTAACCGGGTAACCGTAAAAGCCTCTTTTGTGTGCAGCCCAACACCCCTTCCAAAGTGGCCCAAAACCCAGCAAACTCCTCTCCATGCTCTCGGTCATTCGATCACGATCGTGTGGGTGAAAACCGTGCTCCATTTGGAGTCTCCTAGCTCCCTCTACCTATATAAACACCTCCCCCTCCGAAATTCGCGGTGCAACCCTAGCCCCGCTCCCCTCGCGCCGCCGGACATGTCCGCTCCCCCGCCGGACATGTCCGCTTCTCTGCCCCCGGCCAACCGCAGCGCACCACATGGCGTTCGCCGCCTCCCACCGCCACCGGCCCGCGGGGCCCAAGCTGGGCCCGCGCGGCCCGCACGCTGCCGCCGGCGCTTGCCCGCGCGAGGGCCC
>NC_041391.1:321295503-321302060 GCF_002162155.2 Triticum dicoccoides
CCCGTGCCCCGCCACCTCATACTCGGCCGCCGTCACTCGCGACCGCCCGCCGCCTCCGCCCAGCGCCGGAGCGCGCCCCCATCGCCGCCCTCCGCCGCCTCCGCCGGTGGCCGTCCGCCGCCGCCCTGCCGCGGGGCTCCGCCGCCCGCTCGCCGTCCGCCTCCGACGGAGCGCGCCGCCTCCGCCGGCGATCGGCGCCGCCCCGAGCTCCCCGCCGCCGTGGACCGCCTCCCTGGCGCCCGTGCCCTGCCGCCTCCTCGCCGGACTTCGTGTCGCCGCCCCTGCCATCTACGGCCCCGCCTCGGCTTCCGTGCCCGACCTCAGATCTAGATCCAGTTCGGAGGTTGACCCCATTTATTTGAGTAAGTCCCTGATATTTTGCATAATCATGCCATGTTCATCGCATCATAACTCTGCATCCGCTGCTTCGTTTCGTGCGTGTAATATGTCAAATTGTTTGCCTCGACGAGTACTTCATTTCATTCCATTGCATCATTTTCATTTAGGCTCCTCTTGATGCCTGAATCATCATTGCAAGAGTGCATGTTGCTGTTAATCTGCTGAAACTGTTATAACTTGAGGATTTGTCATTTTTTCCATGTTTGATGTGTGCATCCTATGAGGTTGATGTCTACATGTGTTTTGAACTATGCCATGCCATCTTTCCAGGGGTGTATGCCATGTATTTTTGTGATAAATGTGGTGACTAGCACAAGCATGCAAACTAGGCTTTGTAATGTTGCTGATTTTAGTCCCTGTTCTGCTGTTATTTTTATGCCATGTAAACTTGATTCTACAGAGAGATCCATGCATATTTTGAGATACTTCAGTAAGGATGTTTTGAACATATGGTTATTATCTATCCATTCATGCCCCTGCTTGCAATTATGGAGTAGTCTAGCATGTCATTTGCGTGCTCTACTTTTCCTACAAAATGTTTCCTGGCAGATTGTTTACATGTTATTCAATTTTGCCAAGGTTGTTGTAGTTGATCCTTGCATGCTATGAACTTGTTCTTGAATTGGTTTGTTTCATAAACATGTATTCTTACTGTTGGTTGCCTTTCCATGCCATGTATTTCTCTGTGGTGAGTGGTACAAGCTCATCTACATGCCTTCATAATTCTGTTCCTGCCATATATGAATCTGTAATATAACTTGCCATGTTTACACGGGTGCCATCATATTTTCTGGTCCTTTTTGGCTCATGGTCAGTAAGGGACTTTTGTTCTATGAATTTAATAGTTTCATGCCATGCCTTTGTTTTCCATGATAAGTTCCTGTAGCATGTTGTTTGATAGCTCTAAAAATTGCAACCTGATGTTATTTTCTGCAAAGTCGGAACTGTTGTTATTTGCAATCTTGCCATGTGTGTTTGAGCATGTTCTAGTAGTTTCTGGAGACAGCTCAGTGTTCATGTTTTGTTATGCTTTACCTGTACATCATGCCCATGCCTTTTGTTTTCTTGTTGAGGTCCTGTAGCATGTTGTTTTCATGTTTGCAATATGCCTAGTTGCTGTTTTGGGCAGATTGTTGTGATGTCTTGTATAGTGTATGTGTGGAATCGTTGCTCCGTTTTGAGTGTGCTCTATATGAACCTTGCTTAGAATTGCACGTAGTTTCATATTATCATGTTGCATCCTTGTTTTGAGGTGTTTGCTTGATGTTTGGATGCATTTTGCATCAATGCCATTTTAACTTGTTTTGTTCATATCTTCTAGGCTGTAGCTCCGAATTAAATGAACCTTACATGTAACTTGACTAGAATTTCGTGTAGATCATCTTGGTGCATCTTAACTTGATCTTTAACAACTTGAACATAAGGTTTATTCAGATCTGGACTAATTTCGAAATTTGCATATGAGGACTTACTGGAATTGTTATATGTTGTTCCCGGCCTCATTTAAACTTGCCTTGATGTGTTGCTCTTGTTTGCATCATCTCTTGCCATGAGTATCTTCATGTAGTCTTGTCATGCATCATGCTTGTTGTGCATCATGTCTTGTATATGTTTGGTGTGTTTACTATGTTGTGTGCTTCTTCTCGATAGTTCCCGTTTCGTTGCGTTCGTGAGGATTCGTTCGTCTACGCTTGGTTCGTCTTCATGGCTTCATCTTCTTCATGGACTCGTTCTTCTTCCTAGCGGGATTTCAGGCAAGATGACCGCTACCCTGGATCTCACTACTATAATTGCTATGCTAGTTGCTTCATTCCATTGCTTTGCTGCGCTACCTATCACCTGTTTATCAAGCCTCCCATATCGCCATGAACCTCTAACCTTTGACACCCTTCCTAGCAAACCATTGATTGGCTATGTTACCGCTTTGCTCAGCCCCTCTTATAGCGTTGTTAGTTGCAGGTGAAGTTGAAGATTGCCCCATGATGGACAGGATTATGTTGGGATATCACAATATCTCTTATATTATTAATGCATCTGTATACTTGGTAAAGGGTGGAAGAATCGGCCTTATGCCTGGTGTTTTGTTCCACTCTTACCGCCCTAGTTTCCGTCATACCGGTGTTATGTTCCCGGATTTTGCATTCCTTACGCCGTTGGGTGATTTATGGGACCCCCTTGACAGTTCGCTTTGAATAAAACTCCTCCAGCAAGGCCCAACCTTGGTTTTACCATTTGCCTCACCACCACCTAGCTTTTCCCTTGGGAGTCGCCCTCTTGAGGGTCATATTTATTTTAGCCCCCCCGGGCCAATGCTTGTCTAAGTGTTGGTCCAAAACCGAGCCATGTCCAACGCCCCCTGGGCAACCAGGGTCTATGCCAACCCGTCGTCTTGCTCATCCGGTGTGCCCTGAGAACGAGATATGTGCAGCTCCTATCGGGATTTGTCGGCACATCCGGGCGGCTTTGCTGGTCTTGTTTTACCATTGTCGAAATGTCTTGTAAACCGGGATTCCGAGTCTGATCGGGTCTTCCTGGGAGAAGGTATATCCTTCGTTGATCGCGAGAGATTATCATGGGCTAAGTTGGGACAACCCTGCAGGGTATAATCTTTCGAAAGCCGTGCCTGCGGTTATAGGTAGATGGGAATTTGTTAATGGCCGGTTGTAGATAACTTGACACCAGATCCGAACTAAAATGCATCAACCGTGTGTGTAGCCGTGATGGTCTCCTTTCGGCGGAGTTCGAGAAGTGAACACGGTCTTTGGGTTTTGCTTGACGTAAGTAGGAGTTCAAGATCACTTCTTGATCATTGCTAGCTTCACGATCGTTCCTTTTGCTCTCGTCTCGCTCTTATTTGCGTATGTTAGCCACCATATATGCTTAGTCGCTGCTGCAACCTCACCACTTTACCCCTTTCATTCCCTTTAAGCTTTGCTAGTCTTGTTACCCATGGTAATGGGATTGCTGAGTCCTCATGGCTCATAGATTACTACAACAACAGTTGCAGGTACAGGTTATGCGATCATCATGACGCGAGAGCGATGCTTGCTTGCGTTGAGTTCTTCTTCTGCTTCTTCTTCGATCAGGGGATATGTTCCAGGTCAGCAGCCTGGGTCTAGCAGGGTGGATGTCGTTTGAGTTTCTGTTTGTGTTTCATCCGTAGTTGGATGATGCCCTTATGTATTGTGATGTTGTATTCGTGTGGCATTGTATGCCTCTTGTATGTATCCCCATCTATTATGTAATGTTGATGTAATGATATCCACCTTGCAAAAGCGTTTCAATATGCGGGTCTATCCTTGGTGGGACCTTCGAGTTCCTTTTGGATAGGGTCGCATATTGGGCGTGACAAGTTGGTATCAGAGCCTTGACCGACCCTAGGAGCCCCCTTGTTTGATCGTGTAGTTTGGCCGTTGTTGAGTCTAGAAGAAAATTATTTTCGGAGTCTAGTTATATCAGAGAGTTGGAATTCTTTTTACTCCTCAGCCCCTTCGTCGCTCTGGTGAGGAATTTTGACGTAGGTGTTTTGAACTACTCCTCTTCCCTTTCAAATTTTTCTTTAGGTTCACGCGGTTAGTTTTCGTTCGTTGGTTCTCAACTCTTTTCACCCGGTGCATTTCTCATCAAGTTGACTCGAGCCTCTTCATCTTTGCCAAGTTCAATCCTCAGTTGTTTTCTTTTCCCATCCGCCCACCGTTTTCTTCTCGAAACTGGAGTCCGTAATCGAGTATCCATCCTACTCGTGCGAAGCCTTTGCTTTCTTTCCTCTATGATTTCAACCGGTGTTTTCTCCTCAACTTATTCATCGGTTCCCCATTCCAAGTTGCCTTTGTTTTCCCGCCCTCCCACCCTCTTCTTTCGAGCCTGAGTCTTTTTCGAGCATCAATTTCATTCGCGTGGAGCCTCTTTAGTCTTTCGTCAATCATTTCAACCAGTGAATTCTCGCCTCGTTCGTCATTCTTCATCTCTTTTCTTTTCTGGTGGACTCAATTCAAGTTTTTCTCGGGTTGATCACATTCTTTTCCGTGGATCAAGTGTTCTCCTTGCTCGTTTGCCTCTCGCCATTCAATCATTCCGGAGTTCAAGACATCTCAGGAGATTCGTCTGTGTTCTAATTAATTCGAGGTTGTCACCTCATTCAAATATTTCAATTGTTCCGGTGCATCATCTATCTGTTCAACATCCCTTTTCAACGGTGTTATCTCTTCAGTGGGCCCTAACCCACAGGTCTTTTCCTAGGATCTTATCTGACTCTTCTAATTCCCCCGGAGTTATTCTCATATTCTTTTCTAAGTCTGACGTAAGTATGATTTCATCAGTCAGATGCCTTTCCAAGATCGATTTCAAAACATTTTCATTGTTGGCTCAACCTCTCTACTTTTCATTCTTCCGGAGTATCTCATTAATTTTGGTGCTGTTTCTCGTCATCATTCGAAGATTGAAGAAGAGTTTTTCCTCTAAATCTTGTCTATTCTCTTGAAGTTTCGTGGTTCTAGCTTCATGTTATCCTCTCGAATTATTCTGTTTGTCAGATATTCCTTCTTACCCATCCGAAGTATGTCAGTAGTTGTTTTCCCATTTCTTTTACCGGAGTCCATCATTCCAGTTATCGTTCTCTAATTATCCTGGCGCATCTGTCAAGTATCCTTTATCAGCTCATGATCTCTTTGTTCTTTTGCATCTAAATCCCCTCTAGCTTATTTGTTCTTCTAATTCTTCCCGGTGAGTCAATCTCTTTCATCAGTCATTTTCGAATTCTTACGGTGGTTCATTCAATTTTTTTCCTTTTTCATCATATAAATCCTTTCGTTCTTTTCAATCTTACCGGTGGTTCATGAAGACCTTCTCAAGTTTGCGATATGTCACTTCTCAATCCTTTTTCAAGAAGAATAAGTAGTATGTAAAATCCATTGCTTGTCATCAATTTAATTTGATGAAGGATAAGCTTACAATAAATCTTATTCTTATTTCATCCAAGTGAGTAATCCCTTTCTTCAGAGTTTGTTCTTGATGAATAAATTCTAGTTCCAAGTGTTTTCATCTTTTCTTTTCCGGAGTTCAATTTCCTCGGTCATTTCGTCAGAACCCCATCTAAATCATTGCAAGGCTCATCCCATTCTTTTTTTTCTTTCATTTTATCTCGTCATCCTTTTGGTTACCGGAGTTCTTCATGGTGGTTCTTCATGATTTAAATCATTCTTCAAGAGTTCATCAAGTATCATTCCTTCCTCTCTAGTTCATGTTCTATTCCTCCATGTTTTAGCCGGAGTGCTGCCTAAATCCTTTCAGTCTTATTCGTTTCTTATCTCGTTCTAACCGGAGTGGTTTCATAGTCTATCTGATTCCGTGAGCTTTTGATTCTCGTCATTCTCGTCGCTCCTCTCTTTTTCTTGAGTTCTCTCGATTCTTTGCTTCTTCTCTTGAGTTCTTGTTTCACCTCATCCCTTTTTCCTTCCGTCTCGGTCCTAAGATCTCGGGACGAGATCTCTTGTTAGTGGAGGAGTGTTGTAACGCCCCGGATCCGATGCGCCAGGTGTCATTCAGTTATTCGCCGTCATTGCCATGTCATTTGCTTGCGTGTTGCATTTTATCATGTCATCATGTGCATTTCATTTTGCATACGTGTTCGTCTCATGCATCCGAGCATTTTCCCCGTTGTCCGTTTTGCAATCCGGCACTCCTATGTCCTCCGGCGTTCCCCTTTTGTCTCCTGTTGTGAGTGGGTGTTAAACTTTCTCGGAATGGCCCGAGGTTTGCCAAGCGGTCTTGGTATAGCACCGGTAGACCGCCTGTCAAGTTTCGTGCCATTTGGAGTCTGTTTGATACTCCAACGGTTAACCGTGTAACCGTAAAAGCCTCTTTTGTGTGCAGCCCAACACCCTTCCAAAGTGTCCCAAAACCCAGCAAACTCCTCTCCATGCTCTCGGTCGTTTGATCACGATCGTGTGGGCGAAAACCGTGCTCCATTTGGAGTCTCCTAGATCCCTCTACCTATATAAACACCTCCCCCTCTGAAATTCGCGGTGCAACCCTAGCCCCGCTCCCCTCGCGCCGCCGGACATGTCCGCTTCTCCGCCCCCGTCCAACCGCAGCGCGCCACATGGCGTTCGCCGCCTCCCACCGCCGCCGGCCCGCGTGGCCCGAGCTGGGCCCGCGCG
>NC_041391.1:321302157-321329231 GCF_002162155.2 Triticum dicoccoides
GCGCGAGGGCCCGTGCCCCATCGCCTCCTGCTCGGTCGCCGTCGTCCGCGACCGCCCGCCGCCTCCGCCCTGCGCCGGAGCGCGCCCCCGTCGCTGCCCTCCGCCGCCTCCGCCGGTGGCCGTCCGCCGCCGCCCTGCCGCGGGGCTCCGCCGCCCGTTTGTTGTCTGCCTCCGCCGGAGCGCGCCGCCTCCGCCAGTGACCGGCACCGCCCCGAGCTCCCCACCGCCATGGACCGCCTCCTCGGCGCCCATGCCCCGCCGCCTCCTCGCCCGACTTCGTGTCGCCGCCCCTGCCATCTCCGGCCCTGCCTCAGCTTCCATGCCCGAGCTCAGATCCAGATCCAGTTCGGAGGTTGACCACGTTTATTTGACCAAGTCCCTGATATTTTGCATAATCATGCCATGTTCATCGCATCATAACTCTGCATCCGCTGCTTCATTTCGTGCGTGTAATATGTCAAATTGTTCGCCTCGACGAGTACTTCATTTCATTCCATTGCATCATTTTCATTTAAGCTCATCTTGATGCCTGAATCATCGTTGCAAGAGTGCATGTTGCTGTTAATCTGCTGAAACTGTTATAACTTGAGGATTTGTCATTTTTGCCATGTTTGATGTGTGCATCCTATGAGGTTGATGTCTACATGTGTTTTTAACTATGCCATGCCATCTTTCTAGGGGTGTATGCCATGTATTTTTGTGATAAATGTGGTGACTAGCACAAGAATGCAAACTAGGCTTCGTAATGTTGCTGATTTTAGTCCCTGTTCTGCTGTTATTTTTATGCCATGTAAACTTGATTCTACAGAGAGATCCATGCATATTTTGAGATACTTCAGTAAGGATGTTTTGAACATATGGTTATTATCTATCCATTCATGCCCCTGCTTGCAATTATGGAGTAGTTTAGCATGTCATTTTCATGCTCTACTTTTGCACCAAAATGTTTCCTGGCAGATTGTTTACATATTATTCAATTTTGCCAAGGTTGTTGTAGTTGATCCTTGCATGCTATGAACTTGTTCTTGACTTGGTTTGTTTCATAAACATGTATTCTTAATTTTGGTTGCCTTGCCATGCCATGTATTTCTCTGTGGTGAGTGGTACAAGCTCATCTACATGCCTTGATAATTCTGTTCCTGCCATGTATGAATCTGTAATATAACTTGCCATGTTTACATGGGTGCCATCATATTTTCTGATCTTTTTTGGCTCATGGTCAATAAGGGACTTTTGTTCTATGCATTTAATAGTTTCATGCCATTCCTTTGTTTGCCATGATAAGTTCCTGTAGCATGTTGTTTGATAGCTCTAAACATTGCAACCTGATGTTATTTTCTGCAAAGTCGGAACTGTTGTTATTTGCAATCTTGCCATGTGTGTTTGAGCATGTTCTAGTAGTTTCTGGAGATAGCTCAGTGTTCATGTTTTGTTATGCTTTACCTGTACATCATGCCCATGCCTTTTGTTTTCTTGTTGAGGTCATGTAGCATGTTGTTTTCATGCTTGCAATATGCCTAGTTGCTGTTTTGGGCAGATTGTTGTGATGTCTTGTATAGAGTGTATGTGTGGAACCGTTGCTCCGTTTTGAGTGTGCTCTATATGAAACTTGCTTAGAATTGCAGGTAGTTTCATATTATCATATTGCATCCTTGTTTTGAGGTGTTTGCTTGATGTTTGGATGCATTTTGCATCAATGCCATTTTAACTTGTTTTGTTCATATCTTCTAGGCTGTAGCTCCGAATTAAATGAACCTTACATGTAACTTGACTAGAATCTCGTGTAGATCATCTTGGTGCATCTTAACTTGCTCTTTAAAAACTTGAACATAAGGTTTATTCAGATCTGGACCGATTTCAAAATTTGCATATGAGGACTTACCGGAATTGTTATATGTTGTTCCCGGCCTCATTTAAACTTGCCTTGATGTGTTGCTCTTGTTTGCATCATCTCTTGCCATGAGTAGCTTCATGTAGTCTTGTCGTGCATCATGCTTGTTGTGCATCATGTCCTGTATATGTGTGGTGTGTTTACTATGTTGTGTGCTTCTTCTCGATAGTTCCCGTTTCGTTGCGATCGTGAGGATTCGTTCGTCTATGCTTGGTTCGTCTTCGTGGCTTCATCTTCTTCATGGACTCGTTCTTCTTCCTAGCGGGATTTCAGGCAAGATGACCGCTACCCTGGATCTCACTACTATCATTGCTATGTTAGTTGCTTCGTTCCATTGCTTTGCTGCGCTACCTATCACCTATTTATAAAGCCTCCCATATCGCCATGAACCTCTAACCTTTGACACCCTTCCTAGCAAACCATTGATTGGCTATGTTACCGCTTTGCTCAGCCCCTCTTATAGCGTTGTTAGTTGCAGGTGAAGTTGAAGATTGCCCCATGATGGACAGGATTATGTTGGGATATCACAATATCTCTTATATTATTAATGCATCTATATACTTGGTAAAGGGTGGAAGAATCGGCCTTATGCCTGGTGTTTTGTTCCACTCTTGCCGCCCCAGTTTCCGTCATACCGGTGTTATGTTCCCGGATTTTGCGTTCCTTACGCGGTTGGGTGATTTATGGGACCCCCTTGACAGTTCGCTTTGAATAAAACTCCTCCAGCAAGGCCCAACCTTGGTTTTACCATTTGCCTCACCACCACCTACCTTTTCCCTTGGGAGTCGCCCTCTCGAGGGTCATCTTTATTTTAGCCCCCCCGGGCCAATGCTTGTCTAAGTGTTGGTCCAAACCGAGCGATGTCCGGCGCCCCCTGGGCAACCAGGGTCTATGCCAACCCGTCGTCTTGCTCATCCGGTGTGCCCTAAGAACGAGATATGTGCAGCTCCTATCGGGATTTGTCGGCACATCCGGGCGGCTTTGCTGGTCTTGTTTTACCATTGTCGAAATGTCTTGTAAAGTGGGATTCCGAGTCTGATCGGGTCTTCCTGGGAGAAGGTATATCCTTCATTGATCGCGAGAGCTTATCATGGGCTAAGTTGGGACACCCCTGCAGGGTATAATATTTCGAAAGCCGTGCCTGTGGTTATAGGCAGATGGGAATTTGGTAATGTCCGGTTGTAGATAACTTGACACCAGATCCGAACTAAAACGCATCAACCGTGTGTGTAGCCGTGATGGTCTCTTTTCGGTGGAGTCCGGGAAGTGAACATGGTCTTTGGGTTTTGCTTGACGTAAGTAGGAGTTCAGGATCACTTCTTGATCATTGCTAGCTTCACGACCGTTCCTTTTGCTCTCGTCTCGCTCTTATTTGCGTATGTTAGCCACCATATATGCTTAGTCGCTGCTGCAACCTCACCACTTTACCCCTTCCATTCCCTTTAAGCTTTGCTAGTCTTGTTACCCATGGTAATGGGATTGCTGAGTCCTCGTGGCTCACAGATTACTACAACAACAGTTGCAGGTACAGGTTATGCGATGATCATGACGCGAGAGCGATGCTTGCTTGCGTTGAGCTCTTCTTCTGCTTCTTCTTCGATCAGGGGATAGGTTCCAGGTCGGTAGCATGGATCTAGCAGGGTGGATGTCGTTTGAGTTTCTGTTTGTGTTTCATCCGTAGTTGGATGATGCCCTTATGTATTGTGATGTTGTATTCGTGTGGCATTGTATGCCTCTTGTATGTATCCCCATCTATTATGTAATGTTGATGTAATGATATCCACCTTGCAAAAGCGTTTCAATATGCGGGTCTATCCTTGGTGGGACCTTCGAGTTCCTTTTGGATAGGGTCGCATATTGGGCGTGACACCATGGCCCGGCCGAAGGTAACAACATACGCCATACTCCCGCCGGAGCGGTGCTTTAATCTGGAAATTTTAGTGGTCATGCATGCATCTTTTTGTGCTAGCACTCCTATATAAGGGTTGACCGGTCGCTTCCCGCGGACGTGCTTGGGCAGTGGAAGAGGAAGGAGAAGGGAAGCGGGCTTTGGAGTAACATTTTTTACCACAATTTCTTAGGAAACTGAGTGCAATAATTGAATAATTTTGCAAACTACCAGTACTACACCTGAAACGGTTCCAAACCAATACTCCCTTGCCAGCACGCGCTTCCCGCATGAAACGGTCAGCATCGCCCTGGAGCGTCAGTGCCGCATTAATGCTCGGCAAGAGCGGAGGCAACCTCTCACTCGCGCCGGCTTTGAAGCAGCGCAACGGCCGAGAGAGCTCCGATTCCCGGTGCACGCGACTGCTCCACGTCGAGGCTGGCCATAGGCCCTGTTTGGATCCATGGGTTAGAGTTAGTTTGAGCTAGTTGAGGCTCAAATAGCCCTAAAGTATCCAAGCATGAGAGTTAAATTGGAGCAAGTTGCACGGAACCCACCAAAAAAACTATCCCACCCAAGAGGTGCTAACTGGAGATAGTTCTCATTGGGCCTACTGAAAAATCACTTTTCTCTCTCCATCAAGTGCATTTATTGTCAATCTAACCCTGTCACCCAAACACCTCTTTGGCTATAGTTAGTTTAAGGTTAGTCATGAGTTAATCTAACCTCTAGCTAAGTTAGAGTATCCAAACAGGAGCAGTATAGGACATGCAAGTTGCTCAAAGCATACAGTCAAATTCGTACGTGAAAGGATCTTTTTTTTGAAAACGAAACGTGAAAGGATCTTCGATTGATATAATTTTTAAATTATATAAAATCTTATCAATAGTCAAAGGCATCCTCGAAGAATACATTAGGACCTATATAAAATCTTATCAATAGTCAAAACCAAGTGTTCTAAACGAGTTCAAAACGAGAAACTGGACCCACTCACGGCACGGCACGCCTGTGTCATTTGGTCCGTCGGTAAAAGCGCTTCCTCTTCTTGGCATAACAGTAGAGTATAGTACTATGTTTTTTTAGAATGCTCTTCGCATGTCGCTAACATGTGATGAGTTAACTGACCTCAATAGACGGCAAAAACGCCAGCCCGCTACACTTTGAGAGAGACAAGGAGCGAGATGCGATACGAGCTGCTGGATTACTATAGCTAGGTGTCGCAAGGAAGCCAAGAAATATGGTGATAGCATGGGTTAGCCATGTACTAGTATGATGTAACTACACTGAGCTGCCATGTTTCGTACTCTTCCAGTCCACTGTGGAGATGATTGGTTGATTTTATATCGCTGAATAATATAAAATATTATGAGTGTAGATGCTCCACCACGAGGTTCCTTGCTCCTTCTCGGTCGTTGGGAATCTATGTTCTTCCACTCTTTTTTTACTTGAGATTTGTTCATCCTTTTGCCAACACGCGAGACATCTAGCATCAAGGTGCACGTGTCATGCAAGGATCGTTCCATCTATATGAAGAACACGTGGGACTGGAACTACGAGACGGGCATGTACCCAAGAGTGGGCGTACGAACCTGAGTAATGTAGCGCAACAAGTGAAGTCGAAAGGCACAAATAGTATGAACATGCATGGCATATAGGCATTTGTCTCTTACTACGTACCACTAAATGTTGTACGTGCAATGCACGGTGATGTTATGGAGTACGTGCCTAAGTACTCTACTACTACTATATTAATTGGAGGCACATATTAGCTTTTATATTTGTTTATGTGTATGCCCCGAGACCTTCCAACTAGACGTGTCTTTCTCTCCGGGTCGCACTTTGTATCGTTCATACCACTAGTACTACTACGTGTGGTCTCCGACCCAGAAGTGGAAGAAGTGAAGACGCTCTACCGTGTTGCTTTTTTTGGCGCTAGGCTCTAACACACTGTTCATGTCCCACTCGTTTCACTGACGTGTGGGACATCCAGCACGTGCCGTGTTTGGCACTCTTTGTCGTAAGAGTTGAAACACTAGCTTTCATCAGAAATAAAAAATAAATATAAATTAGCAGTGATACTATACCACGGGTTTCCTTCCTCCTCGATATCGGAAACAATACTTCCATTTGCCAACATGTGGGACATCGACCATCCTGGTCTACTTGCCATGCACGCAGAACTCCAAGGGAGAGTCACCCCGGTCATTGAGCCGTCAAATCACAGGCCCAACCTTTCCCACTGTGAAGTTGCTCGGACGAAGGAACCATCATGACTTCGTTGAATTCCGCTTCTCGAAGATAACTACTGTACCAGCAGTACTGCTAGCTACAGTAGTTACTCCAACAGAGGCCTCCGTTTCGTTCATAGGATAGGAATTTTATAGGAATATGAAAATCATAGGAAGTGACATGACATGCATCTCAATTCCTATAGAGAAAGAGATGCCATTTGATGCATAGAATAGGAATATTTCCGTTATGTCTAGGCTAATGTACTAGTAATTTGCTCAAACTACGATGGTAAGTAGTAGTACTGGTACATGCTCGTACTCAGACACAGACACACACACTAACTACTAGTACTACTACTTCTCACATGCTGGCCAGACGCCGTCGTTCTCCTTCCCGGCTTTGTCGGCGACACCCCACCGTACTTGGATCTCCGCCAACCTCTCCGCAGTAGCGCGTGCGTCCTCTTCATTCTTGCGGCGGCGGGCCTCTCTTTTCTCGAGTGCTTTCTGACTTTTCTGCTCCCTATGTGCGTCTTTGGCCGCCTCTTGCTCTACCGCCCATTCGGTCTTGGCAGCTTCAAATTCTGCCCACATAGGTGTGAGGTCACGAGCAGCGATGAACTTGGCAGGCGAGATGCCATCACTTCCCTACCAATTTGTGTGCGGTCGTGGGCAGTGAGGAACTCGGCACGGCGGGATGCCATCGCTTCCTTACCGGTTAGTGTGCGGCGCGGTGGCATGAACGACGCTTAGTGAGAGCTCTGGGGTGGAGTGGCCGGACAACCATATAGTGCATTGGTTTGTCAAGATCTCAAGGACAGACGACGAAGGAAATTTGGATTCCCCTTCAATCCTGGTCATTTATTACCGAGTAAAATGCATTGGCGATCATCGAACTTGTCTTGATAGCTCATTTTGATCATTGTATACGAGATATGATGATTATACAGTCACTGGCTCAGCGTATAGCTCCATATTTGTCTGGTTGACCAGTCAAACAGTCCGCATGCGCCTCATCATCTCGTGTTCTTTATCTATCTATGCGGCCCTACCTGTCAGTGGAGAAAGAAATAAAAACCAAAATTATGCGTATGTGTGTAATCAAACCACGGACTCTTCGCTGCAACGCACACTCATCAGCCAAATGAAAATGCAAAACTTTGCGTCAGACACTCACGCTCATGCTATCAAACCATGCTAATGCATGCATGTCGCCCTCGCAATCAGAGTCCTACTCATGGCGCACCGCAAACGGCGAGCCCATCACCTGCGCGCCCCGGCGGTGCCTGACATTACTGTTTAGACGTTTGATGGAGGCCTACACGAACGCCGAGCATGTATTCACCTGGCTCAATACCAATAGTCATACTCGGGAGCGCCTTGCTCATATATACTCCTCGTCCATCACAACGACAATCTATAAAACAGCCTAGCTAGAGAGGGTACTATGGTATAGAGTATGTACTATCGTGATTGACCGATCATAGTGCCACCGCGCACGAGTGTGTGTCTGATCGATTCGTCCATTATTCGTAAGTTATGCATGGTTGTGTGGTGTCTAATGGTGGTCGTCGAAGGCTAGCTGGCAACAAGAGCGGTTGCATGGACGACTGGTTGTCAATACATGCCGCATATGCTTAAAAGGCTCATCATCCATAAGTTCACATTTTACCACCACGCCAGCGTCTGACCGCCCCGGCCTACCGAAACCCCTTCCATTGCTAGCGCGCGCTTCCTACTTGAAACGATCACCTCATCATTGAAGCCATCCCAACATGGCTAGCGTTCCCAGCTCTTCCTCCTGTCCCCATGGCTCCGGAAAAGGCGATTGGGAGAAATGTTCCGTACCCCACATTCAGCTAGTGAAGCTGCAGACACAGGGATTTCTTCCCCCCACGGATCTAGTCCCCGTTCGAGCAGGACTGACTTCCTTAGACGGTGGGGCGGAGAATTTCCCCAATCCATCCAGGGGGAACGAGTGTGCTTCGTTCCCTACTTGTTGAGAGGCGTCGGGTTTCGAATCCACCCGTTCCTCCAAGGGCTTCTGGAGTATTATGGCCTCCAACTGCACAATTTCACTCCTACCTCCATCCTACACATCGCGGGTTATGTTGCTCTTTGTGAGCTATTCCTGGGTTGTGAGGCCCATCTTAAATTATGGAGGAAACTATTCTGCCTCGTCCCTCGTAGCCAAGAGGGATCAATATTTGAAGTGGGCGGAGCCGAGGTATGGCGCATCGCCGGGACCGGGTACCTGTCCAGCACGCCGGAGAATGCATACGAAGAGTGGCCTTCCGAATGGTTTTATATCGAGGACATCGCCCTTCCCGACCTAGTCCGAATGGGTCTTCCTGAGTTTTCAAGCGTTCTGTTGAAGAAACACCATAGCTGGCGCCCTCGAAGCCTCGAGGAGGAAGATAGCACGGAAGTCTGTCAATTGATGAGCAAGATAAAGACGCTCGCCCAGTCCGGATTATCAGTAGTCGAGGTAATGGCGACTTACATAGTACGAGGGGTTCAACCACTCCAATACAGAGGGCATCCCATGTGACCCTATAATGGGGAAGATGACGCCTCCTGTTGCGGTCGGAAAGGTCCGGACACCCCCACCGCTTTGGCCAAAATACTGGTCGAATTATACAAAGGGGAGAAAGAGGAATTCATGTGTATTAAGCACCGAGACGGATATTCCATGTACAATCCGCCTAGCTGGGTGAGTTCCAATCCCACTACTCTACTCAATCTACTCCCGAGTCACTTTTCATGGACATTAATCCGGCCATTTGTAACAGGAATGGCGGTAGATCGCCAAGGGGCTCCACAGCCCCGCCCCACAGCCAGAGGACCACAACCGGGACCTTGACCCCGGATGCAAAGAGGATCCAGATATATTCGTGGAGCTCGAGGATGGGGTGTTCTACCAGGCGAGCTATGACGACACGGAAGTGGCCATCACCGCCGACTATCCCGGTCTTCTCCCTGGCTCACAAGTAAGTAATCAGGAGACATTTCCTCCGAAAGAGCTTCCTCATTCTGCCTCACCCACAGCACTATCTCGTGCTCCAAAGGGGAGGCGCTCGGTGCTATCCTGCACCAGAGGCGACTCCAAACACTGCAAAAAAAGACACATCTGTGACATTTTGGGTCGAACAAAAAAAATTATGTCATACTATGACACTTCTATGACGATAATTGTGAGAAAACCCGGTATCATCATAGATGTGGTGGGCTCGTACTTCTATGACAAAAAATCATGACAGAAAAAGGGCTTCTCGTCCTGGGCGGGCCGGAGACGCAACTGCATGACATTCTTTGGGCCGTCCATGACACAAAAACCGTCGTAAAAGCGAGGGCAAGGAAACTATCAGGGATGTCCCGATTACGGTGAGTGGTCGGGGGCCGAGCGATGCGCGTTTCTCTCGTACCGTATGCGCGTGGGTGTGAGGCGTTGGGCTCTAACTGAACCTGAGCGATTGCACTAGCTATGTTCCCGAACCCGAGTGATTCCTTTGCTACTGCTACTAACTGAAGCCAATCGAACCCTACTGCCTCCTTCCCTTGATGAATAGTGAGCGTTGCTGGGGGGGGGGGGTTGGATGAACAGTTCCCGATGGGGATGGATGAACAGGACCCCGTGGTGTTGCCTCTGGATGAACAGGACCTCGATCGATCGAGCTGGTTGGGGCTGGATGAACAGGACCCTGTGGAGGGCTGGATGAACAGGGCGACCCCGTGGAGGGCTGGTTGAACAGTAGCCGATGGAGGATTGGATGAACAGTAGGCCGTGGAGGGGTGGTTGAACAGGAGCCCATGGAGAGGGCTGGTTGAACAGTAGCCGGTGGAGGCAGGATGAACAGGAGCCCGTGGATGAACAGTCATAGGTGGAGGCTGGAGGAGGTCGACGGTGGATGAACAGTAGCCCGTGGAGGCTGGAGGAGGCCGACAGTGGAGATGAACAGTATCCCGTGGAGTCCCGTTTTGCAGTACGCACCCTCCCGATGAACAGGACCCCCGTTTCGACCGTAGCACTCCAGCACAAGTCCGTTTCCTCCATTTTGCGGTACACCACACCCCTCCCAATCAACAGGACATCATATCGACCGTAGGAGGTCCAACAGAAGTATGTTTCTCTGTTTTGCGGTATGCCAGACCCCTCCTGATGAACAAGATCCCGTTTTGACCGTGGCCGGTCGAACACAAGGCCGTTTCCTCTATTCTGCGGTACGCTAGGCCTCGTTTCCATTGGTTGTTCCATCCAAGCCCTCCCGATGAACACGACGACGCATTCCGTTCCGACCCAGTCGGTTGGCTCCCCATGAACACGATGACGATGCAGTTTCTCCGTTCCTACCCAGCCATGTACACGACCCCTAGTTGTACGTATGCGCGAGTAGATATTCGAGACCCCTCCCGTATGTACGTATGTGGCCGTATTTAATTTCTTGCACCCTGGCCGATGTACGTGTGTGTACATGCTACGTGCGCGCCTCTACTACAACACGTGCGCGTCTAGGTCGACCAGTATGTACGTACACGTTCGCGACCAGAATAACAATGCTACGTACGTTTCGACCAGGTGGGCCCCGACTGTCAGGCACTTCCTTGCGTGTGAACATGTAGCTGGTGGGCCCCAGCAGTCAGGGGGGCGAATCCTTTTTGTTTTGCCCGGATGCACTTCCTTACGTGCGAAGATGTAGCTGGTGGGTCCCAGCAGGCAGGGGAAACATTTTTTTCGCGAAATACGATGGCCCGTCCTGTGGGTCCCTACTGTGACGTGGAGGAATAATTATTTTTCGCGTAACAAGGAAGCACTTCCTTGTGGTCGTCGTGGACCCAGCTGTCATCCTCTCCGCGTATAGTACTCTTTCGATGGAAGTCGTTCCTTGACCACGTAGACCACGCCCCGCCGAGAGCACCAGGCCGGTGGACGATGGCAAGGCCTAGGAAGGGGACGAAACGGAGCCGGGGAAGATGCGGCAGTGGAAGCCCGCGCGGAGAGGAGTACGAGGGTTCACTGGTTCAGCTACGGTGTGAGGCTGCCGTCGCTGCAGGGCCTGGCCAGCGGTGGGAATAGTAGGGGGCGGTGAGGCCTCTGCAGCAGCACAGCCGGCCACAAGAGGCAGGAGCATGCGGCACGACCGGCGCTGCTTTGGGCAGCTGGATCAAGAAGACCAGAGGTTGAAGAAGCACTACGGCCGTTGGATGGACATCATACGGTCACTGGAGCTAGAATCATTCATATTGACTAAGTTGACAAAGCCCTCCGTCCCGTCAACTTAGTAGGCCCACAAGTCAGCCTCCCACCAAGGTGGGCCCCAGCTAGCAGGGGGAGTATTCTTTTTTTTGTGCGTAATAAGGGGGCACTTCCGGTGGGTCCTAGGTGACAGCGGGGGGAACATTTTTTTCGCAAAATACTGTGACCCGTCCGGTGGGTCCCAACAGTCAGGGAGGAAACTTTTTTTCGCGAAATATGGTGGCCCGTCCGATGGGTCCTTGCTGTCAGGTGGAGGAATCATTATTTTCCACGTTATAAGGAGGCACTTCCTTGCGGCGGCCGTAGACCCAGCTGTCAGCCTCTCCACGTACAGTACTCTTCCGATGGAAGTCATTCCTTGACCATGTTGACCACACCATGTTCTGTTGCATGCATGCGTCCATGGGCGTGGTGCGTCCCCACTGTCAGCCTCTCATGTACATCTTCCGATGACTCTTGGTTGTTGACCACGTTGACCACACCGTGCCGAGCGCACCAACGCCGATGGACGACGGTGAGGCCCAGACTGGAACGACCTGGAGATGGGGAAGACGCGGCAGTGGAGTCAGAGATGGAGAGGAGTGGGAAACTTGACTCGTTCGGGTGCGCGGCAGCACAGCCGCGGTGCCGCCCACGGGAGACAGGAGCAAGAACAGAGGTTGAAGAAGGAGCACGGCTGTTGGATTAACATCCAACGGTCCAGCTGCTAGAATCATTTTGTTGATTAAGTTGACAAAAGCCCTGCGTACAAGTACGCTTAGTAGGCCCAAAAGTCAGCCACCAAATCTAACGGGTCCCATCTGTCAATGGGAGGAATAATTTTTTCGCATAACAAGGAGGCACTTCCTTTCGTGCGAAGATAAAGCCGGTGGGTCCCAGCTATCAGGGGGAGGAAACATTTCCTTGATGACTGAACCATAAGCTGCCGACGTGCTATTCCTCACAGCATCTACTACCACCATGCAATCTGATGTCACATGGATGTTTTGGACATATAGATCTGCTGATAGGGATAAAGCTTCCCTAATTGCCATTGCCTCAAGTGTTGCTGGATCACTTATATGTTTAACAACAATAGCCGATGCTCCGAGAAACATTTCTTGCTGGTCCCTACAAACTGCACCCACTGCTGCATGCCTCCTTCCTGCTGAAACCGCTGCATCTGCATTTAGTTTTGCAAATTCCTGGGTTGGGGGCAGCCAGTTTGAATGTACAATCCATTTGCTGGGCTGGGTGAACAAATAATTTCGCGTCAATGCGGCCCATTTATATTTTCTATGAAATCCCAGCCCATTTGCACTTCCTTGAAATACACAGATTAGCCGGGCTCGTTATATATATAATGTTATGTTAGAAGGAGCAACTAATATCAAAAAATAAACCGGAGGCGCACATTTTTTATATATAAAATTAACAAATTAGCGAGTTATTGCTCAAAATAAAAATGAGCGCGTTATTATTACATTGGTCCTTAAAATCATCGCAAGCTTTTGTACGCAATCACCAGGATTTTCCTTGCCTGTGAGTCAAAAACAACCAGGATTTTCTTTGCCAACTTCTGTTAAACATTTACTTTAATAAGTTAATAACATGTGGGATGTTTTTATAATGTATATATAAGTCTCTATAAAATATACGATAATAGTAATAATATAAATATATATAATGTGGTTAGAAGGGAAAACATAAATTGGACACAACATTATTGTTCTTATATATAGATAAATAGAACAGAGACCTGTGTTTTATTAAAAAAATACATTGGGCTGCCGATCTTTAAGAAAAAGCCCATAGGCCGGTATGGACCTCAAAAAATAAGTTGAAACAATTGTCGCCATATGTCGTGGGCTACGCATGTTAAAATACAAAACCTAGGCCTAGCTGATACTTGTTCGCCCTCTGGAAAAAAATGATACCAGCTAGATCCCCGAGCGAACTAGATTAAAGAGGGGCCGGCGGCACGACTGAGGAAGCACATCAGGAGCCAATTTTTGTTCTTCAGTGGATGGCTCTGATGGCGTTTTTTTACTTGCCTCTGCACCATACAACTTGTATTTTTAGCCTCCCAGTCCGTGGTGGACCAGCAGCCCATTTGCTGGACGGGCCAACCTACAGAAACCAGCACTCGATTTTTCATCAAGCCCCAAAAACAATGCAATACTATGTTTGTTTTGAGGCCGAAAACATTACGGCAGGGGTTGAGCAGGAGAGGGGGGAAGACATAGCAAAAAGATTAAAAAGAGCTGATGGGCCGTTGCTACCCTAACAAAGCAGGTGCAATTCTTCTCGGGAAGAAGGTGTGTCGTTGACACCCACACGTCACATATCCCATAGTAGGCATACTAACAAGTTCACACACTAGTACAACAGAAAAGGTAAACATTCGTATCAAACTCAGGTTCACAAGACACATTCATATTCATAGCAACATTCACAATCAACAACTCAAAAGATTCATATATACACAAGTTCAGGATGTCTATGCATCCAAATGATTGATAGATCACACGACAATATTCATTGATAATTCACAAAAAGATTCAGATATACACATGTTCACTATGTTTATGCATCCAAATGATTGAGATCATAGCCAATATGATCCATGGGCAAACTTTAATTACCTACGGTAAAGACTGCTAAATGGTGTTCAGTCGAAGGTACTTCTTGCTAAAATTAATGCTTGTACGAATAAACTTTCGGGTACATAAGAGGCAGCACAGACAATCTGAACTTTGCTTGTAGGTTTATCCTCAAATAGTGGCCTCGTGCCAAGGGAGGTTTGAGCAACTTGGCCACTACTTTCATCCAACCAGTTTACTGGCTCATCTTGGTCCTGTAGCTCGCCAAAATTCTATGTTGCAGACAAGAAAGGAGGCGGTTGAGAAAATGAACTACCCAATTTTTTTGTGTAGTTCAACTAAAATGGAGCATCCCTGGCGTGCAGACTGATTAAGTGCCAGATGAATATATGCGTCAACCAAGTTGTCTAGAATCTTTAGACTCCATTCCATACAGTTCGCTACCATATCTGCCGATAACCAAAAGGCACAAGTTGGGACCAAAGACGGGACTGTGTTTTTCTGGGCTATGCGCCAAGCAATATGTTTGGTGTTCACTCTCCTAATACTTGGAGTTTGACAACTAGTTAACGTTGGTTGATACTCGAATGAATATAGGCACTTCTTGTCAACATCGATGATTGTCTGAGTGAACTTTGGAGTACATACGCAGCAGCATAAGTATTTGTCCATCTGATCTTTTCGTGCAATTCTACTGAAATCACCCAATGCAATGATTTTCCTGCGAGTTCAGGCTCCAAGTTACTCCTTTATAAAATCGGCAAATAGTAGCACAATATACCAAATTACCAATACATGACAAGCACAATAATCAGGATAAAGACCAGTACCAACCTGTGTGAGGTAGCATATCAATTACTATTTCCTTTGACTGGAAGCCGAGATAAGTGAAGCGACTGACAGCAAAGGAAGAAAGCAGGCCCAGATTAGCGACTGATAGGAAAGGACGGAAGCTATTGAGGCAATGAAGCACCCAAAGTTTTTGTGCAGTTCCACCAAAATAGAGCATCCCTGTTGGCACATATATTGAGAGAGTGAGATTACTGTAATAGTGGGACTAGTTAATGAAACATACACTAACAAATAGAAGCACCCTCATTATCTTAATGGGTAAAGTTAGCAACATAGTAGTCTTGCTTAAAGAGAGGTATTAGTTTATTTAATCAGTGCCAATTAGCTCAACAATCAAAGCATTGTCATGTATCATAGGTTACAAAACTTTAATGTGCAAAGATAATGGAGTTTCTCATGACAGTAGCACGATACAAATAGAGATGACAGCAAACTAATATGTATGAAGGCCTTAGGCCCATACCAACCTGAGGAAAAAAGCTTATTCATTTAGTCCCATAAGAGATGATAAAGCACTCACTTGAATCACTCAATAGTATAAATTTTTGTGCACTTCAAATGTATGGTTGAAATCACTCTTGTTTACCAGTGCTGAGATTATATCGAAAGATTATCAAGAACTTCCAACAGAGTTAAAGCACTGGCTGGGATACAGTTCATTGCATTGTCTTGTGTAGTTCCACTAAAATGTATGATTGGCACAACATGATCCCTGTTTGCACAAGTAGGAACAAGGTGAAACCTTCATTAGCTTAGTGAGAAAGGATAGAAAAACATTAGCATATTACTCTAACAGTAGCATCAAATTCATGATGGACAATATGCAAAACATTGCCTCATTGAACCAATGGCAATAAATTGACATGCAAAACAATAGCACTATTATGTCATGACACTAATAATATTCCCTCCCTGCTCCACCACATGATTCACCTCCATAGACAAACATACACACGTACATGATTCAGCATAGGGTGCTACTAAACATTTGTTTAACTCCGAGAGGAAAATTAGGCAGCAATAAATTAGTTGTACTTAAGTACTCCTAATTAATTAAGTGAGACAGCAGAAATGGAACGGCTCCCTGGAGGATAATCTCACGTGTAAGGTAGTCGTTGCCGGAGCCCTTGAATGGCCTCGATTGAGGCCTCTGGCTTCAGCAAGATCACCTTGGCACATCCCCTTGGCACTTTTTATTCTTCTTCCTCTTCCTCTTCATGCTCTGTTTCTCTTTCTCCTCACCAGTTGGTGAAACCAAGTACATGATTGGCCTTCTATTTCAGAATTGGTTTTGTCAATGAGGGAGTACAAGTGTACTAGTAAAAATAGCATTATTTTCTCATGGCAGTCGTAAAATAAAGATGAACACATGCATTAAATATCATTCTTACCTAAAGGAAGGTTATGGTGCCAATACGGATGATGTGGATTGGAACACAGATCTCCCTTTGTGTAGTTCCACCGAAATGAACCAACTGTTCCATTCCGACATTCCAGTTAAATAGCAAAAAAGTCACTTCTTTTAAGAAGTGTTTTGTGCAGTGCACCAAAAGGTCACAACAACAACCAGGTGAAATGGATATCCATACAGAGCAAACAGTCAGAGTCTTAAACAATTATAGGCAAAACATTTGGATAAACTTGTCATGGCTTATAATAGTGCCATGGCTTCATTTTACCAGGGCCATTAGATTAAGAATAGGTAAATATTTCGTATAAGGGCATGGGACAGTGGGTGCACCAGTAATCCAGCACCTAAACAGGGGCATAAAGTGGTGACTCATAATTTATTGCCCCGAGAAACAAACATCCAAGAAACATATTTGGGTTGGTCCCATTTTTGTTCACTCTAGCCACCTACTCCTATGTGTGGATAGCAAATCTAGTCCTGGTCATACTACTGTGTACAGCGTTACCCCTATATTTTCCCTTTTCGACCCAGAGACTCGTTGGATGATCAGTTTGTACTACTTTCACCCCCTTTCCTTCCTGTTTCTACCAAGTCCGATGTACATACTAAATTCCCCCACCCGCACTTTATTTCTTGTTTGAACCAAGTACAAGATTCGACTCCATGAAGTAGCTTTACCTCTAACAATATAAGAAAAAAAATAGGTGACGTTGGACCATCCGATCGAGAGGGGCTGAGAGGTAGAAAATGATGCATATGCAGCGACGTAGGGAGCTGGGGAAGTAGAGCTAAGGCGGTTTCGAAGGAAGATATACCTGAAGGTCGTCGGGATGTGGATAGGTGGGCGGCGGGAGGCCGGATCCGCCCACACTAGGGCAACGACGAAGGGATCGGAGGACCTCCAGCGCCAGCCTCGGCCAGAGATAACGGTGCGGCCGGCAGTGGGTCTCCTCCTTCGCTGTCGACGACGGCCTAAATGCTGCCCCTCCTCCCCTTCTCCGGCGGAGGGGGATACGTCCGGATCTGTAACCCGCGGTGAGGATAGAAAGACAATGTTTTTTGAAGGGAGAAAGACAGTGTTACCACCGCTATCTTGTTTAGATCTGGTGAGGATGAGAGTGTGTGAATAGAGCAACCCTAGAAAGCAAGCGCAGAGGCTCCGGCCTATATATACTTAGTGGGGTAGTTTTCCGTTTTCACTCCATCAAAACAATCGTTTAAAATTGTGTACGTGCTAGGTCGCCAATTTTTTTTAGTTGCGGATTGTTTTGTGAGATAGCTACACGCTTATTCCAAGTGGCGTTACAGTGTGCGTGGTCGCACTTTGTATCATTCAAGTCTGGTAGAAGTCCCTCCATTAAATGAACAACCACCCCCTCGTAAAAAATTTGAACATGCCCACGGCTAAAATTATAGGAAACATGGGTTGCCCCAACATGCATTATTATTTATATTTTTTTCTCCCTCTGTTCCTAAATATAAGTCTTTTTTATTAGCCACACCTAAGACAAGAATTTTTTTTATTAGTAGTGAACCCCACATGTCATAGACACAAAAGTGTGGCAAGATTCCCTTAGGAAAGCCAAAGTGTGTGAAACAATTTGAGCAACTCAAGTTAGGCAAGTATGGGTAAAATAATGTGGCAACATAAGACAAACATAGTCACAATCCAAACAGCCCCGTAATTTTCTGTGACTTGCATGAACATTTGGTTAGTTAAATTCATAGTCAAAATTTGGCAAGGTGCATCAAATCAACACATGCAAGTATCAAAAGGAAAGTCACGGCATGCATGCATGCATTGTACTCCCTCCATTTCCAAATATAAGTCTTTTTAGAGATTGCAACAAGTGACTACATATGAAGCAAAATGAGTGAATCAACACCTAAAATATGTCTACATACATCTGTATGTTGTAGTCCATTTGAAATGTCTAAAAAGACTTATATCGAGTGCAGTGCTTTGATGTGTTGTGTAATTAATGCATCGGTAAACGCAAATTATTGAAAATATCGAGTGCAGTGCTTTGATGTGTCGCGTCAACTCGTACAAGACCAAGAAGTTTGATTATTACAACGCCCTCTCCTTCGCGGAATGAGCTCAAGTGCCTTAACTACCTTTGGCTGCATGATAGGTGGGCAACCCACCCGTTGGGCATGCCTGTCATAGACGCAGAGGCAGAGTAGTAAGTCAATGAAGCTGCGTCCCTCCTCGCGCATGAGCGTGGTGGCTGGCAGGACTAGTAGAAGCTTTCTCTACACGCTATCCCTCCCACATGAGGTGGACAGACATGCAGCAGTGGATTCGATACTGTAGAAGTAGTAGTAACATCATTGTTCCTCTTCTCGAAGAAGCAAAGAGCCAAGCGCAACCCGAACGTGGCAGTTGCGAACGCTCGCATGGCAGTCTTTGTGTAGGGGTGGGGCGTGGTGCTGTGCCTTGGAGCACGCATATAGCCAGGCTCTTGCATGAGACAAAATTTCTATTTGATCCCACTATTGTAGTACTAGTACTTGCTAGTATAGCCCTGTAAACCGGAAAGGAGTATTTGCCTTTCTAGAGATTTCAACAAGTGACTAGACTACCCCGCGTGCAGTACTCCCTCCCTTCCTGTTTATAGGGCTCAAATCTCAAATCTCATCAACCAAAGCATTTTGTGATTGGAGGAATGTATCTCGTACTTTAGAAAACTACCCTAATTAAACCCATGCATTAATTACATAGTTCTCTCGTTTTCCTCCCCGCCTTGGACGCGGTGCACAATATTGAGCACTCCTATATGAGTAGCCGCTCTATCTACATGCGGGACATCAAAGCATCCGGGCCCGCGTGCCATCCACTAAATCACAGCGAGGTGCTACAATTGAGACTCACCGGTCGCCCCGGTGTGGGCGTCATGACCCCTCATATCACAAAACCCACACCTTTGCCAGCAGTTGTAAAGTGGCCTCGAAGTTGGACTGGACGAAGCAACCATCATTTCACTGGAATGCTCGTTCAAGCCCTTTCTCCCCTTTCTTGAAGAAAACCTCACTCCAGGCTACTCAATTCTGTCATTTTTCTTTTGTACCGACGAAGGAAAGGTGGGCGAATCACATTATATTGCTATATTTTCATTCCAAGAATCTTCTTGTTGCAAAGCACCAACCGATTCTCACAGCCTATTCTTTTTCCGTTTTCATTGCGATTGTGGTTTCCTTTCGATTGCTTTTTGTTTGTCAGTTCATTGATGGATCCTGGAGCACTAGGCAAAGAGTTGCCGGCGGACAACCCACTAGAGACAATAATCTCAAGGAAGTGAGCACCGACCAACGAGTTGACCATGTTGGTAGGCAAACCCATGGAGACGAAGAACTCCAAGAAACAAGCACTGGCCAAAGAGTTGATGATGTTTGCAGACGAACTCCTCAAAGAAAGTTGGAAGAACAGCAAGGGCCCCACCGTGCCTACCCCAGAAACTCTAATGGCCACCTATGCGAGGCTGAAGGCCGAGTTTGAGGAGATAGTCGTTGTTGAGAAGTAGTATTCCCCTGGCAAGGTGATGGCCCCCATCGAGGACGAGGAGATGGCCCACGGAGGGATGGGATCCCCCGGTGAGCCACACAAGGTAAAAAATAATGGCTTACCATAGTTGTTGTTTTGGATTATTTGCAATGTGCTTGCTAATATGTTGGGGTTGTGCAGGTGCCAGTGGATGTCCTTGATGATTCCGATGTCGCAGCCCATCCTCTGGACAACGCCCCAGAGATTGTTTTCGATGTCGCGGTCCGTCCTGTTGACATTGCCCCGGAGATCAATTCCGATGCCACTGTCCATCCTGTGGACATCGCCCCAGAGATCGATTTTGATGTCATGGTCAGTGCTACCTCTTGAGCACGCGTTGGTTTTCCCTTGAAGAGGAAAGGGTGATGCAGCAAAGTAGCATAAGTATTTCCCTCAGTTTTTGAGAACCAAGGTATCAATCCAGTAGGAGGCTACACTCAAATCCCTTGTACCTGCACAAACAAATAAGAACCTTGCAACCAACGCGATAAAGGGGTTGTCAATCCCTTCACGGCCACTTGCAAAACTGATATCTGATAGAGATAATAAGATAAATATTTTTGGTATTTTTATGATATAGATTGGAAAGTAAAGATTGCAAAATAAAATAGATCGAAAACTTATATGATGGAAAATAGACTCGGGGGCCATAGGTTTCACTAGTGGATTCTCTCAAGATAGCATAAGTATTACGGTGGGTGAAAAAATTACTGTCGAGCAATCGATAGAAAAGTGCATAGTTATGAGAATATCTAGGCATGATCATGTATATATGCATCACGTCCACGACAAGTAGATCAAAACGATTCTGCATCTACTACTATTACTCCACACATCGAGCGCTATCCAGCATGCTTCTAGAGTATTAAGTTCATAAGAACAGAGTAACGCATTAGGCAAGATGCCATGATGTACAGGGATAAACTCAGGCAATATGATATAAACCCCATCTTTTTATCCTCGATGGCAACAATACAATACGTGCCTTGCCGCCCCTGCTGTCACTGGGAAAGGACACCGCAAGATTGAACTCAAAGCTAAGCACTTCTCCCATTGCAAGAAAGATCAATCTAGTATGCCAAAACCAACTGATAATTCGAAGAGACTTGCAAAGATAACAAATCATTAATAAAAGAATTCAGAGGAGATTCAAATATTGTTCATAGATAATCTTGATCATAAACCCACAATTCATCGAATCTCGACAACACACCGCAAAAAGAATTACGTTGAATAGATCTCCAAGAAGATCGAGGATAACTTTGTATTGAGATCCAAAGAGAGAGAAGAAGCCATCTAGCTAATAACTATGGACCCGAAGGTCTGAGGTAAACTACTCACACATCATCGGAGAGGCTATGGTGTTGATGTAGAAGCCCTCCATGATCGATTCCCCCTCCAGCGGAGTGCCAAAAAAGGCCCCAAGATGGGATCTCATGGGTATAGAGGGTTGCGGCGGTGGAAATAGGGTTTCGTGGTGCTCACAGATGTTTTCAGGGTATATGTGTATATATAGGCGAAAGACGTCGGTCAGGGGAACCACGAGGGGCCCACGAGGGTGGGGGGCGCGCCTCCCTGCCTCATGGCCGCCTCGTTGTTTCCTTGACGTCCACTCCAAGTCTCCTGGATTGTGTTTGTTCCAAAAACGACTCTCCCGAAGGTTTCATTTCGTTTGGACTCCGTTTGATATTCCTTTTCTGTGAAACACTGGAATAGGCAAAAAAACAGCAATTTGGACTGGGCCTCCGGTTAATAGGTTAGTCCCAAAATTAGTATAAAAGTGTATAATAAAGCCCATTAAATATGGAAAACAGATAATATAATAGCATGGACCAATCAAAAATTATAGATACGTTGGAGACATATCAAGCATCCCCAAGCTTAATTCCTGCTCGTCCTCAAGTAGGTAAATGATAAAAACAGAATTTTTGATGTGAAATGCTACCTAGCATAATTCTCAATGTAATTTTCTTTATTGTGGCATGAATGTTCAGATCAGATAGATTCAAGACAAAAGTTTAATATTAACATAAGAGTAATAATACTTCAGGCATACTAACAAAGTAATCATCTCCTCTCAAAATAACATGGCCAAAGAAAGTTATCCCTGCAAAATCATATAGTCTGGCTATGCTCTATCTTCATCACACAAAATATTTAAATCATGCACAACCCCGATTTTAGCCAATTAATTGTTTCATACTTTAGTACCCTCAAACCTTTTCAATCTTCACGCAATACATGAGCGTGAGCCACGGACATATCACTATAGGCGGAATAGGATGGTGGTTGTGGAGAAGACAAAAAAGGAGAAGATAGTCTCACATCAACTAGGCATATCAACGGGCTATGGAGATGCCCATTAATAGATATCAATGTGAGTGAGTAGGGATTGCCATGCAACGGATGCACTAGAGCTATTAGTGTATGAAAGCTCATCAAAGGAAACTAAGTGGGTATGCATCCAACTTGCTTTCTCACGAAGACCTAGGGCAATTAGAGGAAGCCTATCATTTGAATATACAAGCCAAGTTCTATAATGAAAAATACCCACTAGTATATGAAAGTGACAACATAGGAGACTCTCTATCATGAAGATCATGGTGCTACTTTGAAGCACAAGTGTGGTAAATGGATAGTAGCATTGTCCCTTCTCTCTTTTTCTCTCATTTTTTTTTCTTTTTTTGGTGGGCTTCTTTGGCCTCTCTTTTTTTATTTGGGCTTCTTTGGCCTTTTTTATTTTTCATAAAGTCCGGAGACTCATCCCAACTTGTGAGGGAATCATTGCTTCCATCATCCTTTCCTCACATGGGACAATGCTCTAATAATGAAGATCATCACACTTTTATCTACTTACAACTCAAGAATCTTAGAACAAAATATGACTATGTGGATGCCTCCGGCGGTGTACCGGGATAATGAATCAAGAGTGACATGTATGAAAGAATTATGAATGCTAGCTTTGCAACAAATACAATGTCAACTACATGATCATGCAAAGCAATATAACAATGGTGGAGCGTGTCATAATAAACGTAACGGTGGAAAGTTGCATGGCAATATATCTTGGAATGGCTATGGAAATGCCATAATAGGTAGGTATGGTGGCTGTTTTGAGGAAGGTATATGGTGGGTGTATGATACCAGCGAAAGTTGCGCGGCAGAAGAGAGGCTGGCAATGGTGGAAGGGTGAGAGTGCGTATAATCCATGGACTCAACATTAGTCATGAAGAACTCACATACTTATTGCAAAAGTCTACAAGTTATAAAAACAAAATACTACACGCATGCTCCTAGGGGAAGGGTTGGTAGGAGTTAACCATCGCGTAATCCCGACCTCCACACATAAGGAAGACAATCAATAAGTAAATCATGCTCCAATTTCATCACAAAACGGTTCACCATACGTGCATGCTACGTGAATCACAAACTTTTAACACAAGTATTCCTCCAATTCACAACTACTCAACTAGCATGACCCTAATATTACCATCCTCATATCTCAAAACAATCATCAAGTATCAAACTTCTCATAGTATTCAATGCACTTTATATGATAGTTTTTATTATACCTATCTTGGCTGCTCATCATATTAGGACTAAAATTTTAACCAAAGTAATTACCATGTTGTTCTAAAGGACTCTGAAAATAATATAAGTGAAGCGTGAGAGATCAATAATTTCTATAAAATAAAACCGCCGTCGTGCTCTAAAAACATATAAGAGAAGTACTAGAGCAAAATTATCTACCTCAAAAGATATAAGTGAAGCACATAGAGTATTCTAATAATTACGATTCATGTGTGTCTCTCCCAAAAGGTGTGTACAGCAAGGACGATTGTGGTAAACTAAAAACCAAATACTCAAATATACAAGACGCTCCAAGAAAAACAAATATCATGTGGTGAATAAAAATATAGCATCAAGTAAAGTTACCGATGGACAAAGACGAAAGAGGGGATGACCATGCTTAGGATTTTGGTTGTCCTTGAAGTTTACCTTGGGGTGCCTTGGGCATCCCCAAGCTTAGTCTCTTGCCACTCCTTATTCCATAATCCATCAAATCTTTACCCAAAAACTTGAAAATTTCACAACACAAAACTAAATAGAAAATCTCATGAGCTCCGTTAGCGAAATAAAACAAACCACCACTTTAAGGTACTGTAATGAAATCATTTTTTATTTATATTGGTGTAAAACCTACTTTATTCCAACTTATCTATGGTTCATACCCCCGATACTAGCCATAGCTTCATCAAAATAAGCGAACAACACACGAAAATAGAATCTGTCAAAAACAGAACAGTCTGTAGCAATCTGTAACTTTCGAATACTTCTGGAACCCCCAAAATTCTACCAAAATTGGAAGTCCTATATAATTTGTTTTGCAAAAAGAATCAACTGAAAAGCACGTTTCTGTGATTTATGAAAATTATGCTCGTGCGCGAAAAAGTTTCTGTTTTTCAGCAAGATCAAATTAACTATCACCCAAGAAGATCCTATAGGTTTTACTTGGCAGAAACACTAATTAAAACATAAAACCACATCTAACCAAAGGCTAGATGGATTATTTATTACTAAACAGGAATAAAAAGCAAAGAACAAAAATAAAATTGGGTTGCCTCCCTGCCTCGTGGACGCCTCATTGCTTCCTTGACATCCACTCCAAGTCTCCTGGATTGCGTTTGTTCCAAAAAACGACTCTCCCAAAGGTTTCATTCCGTTTGGACTCCGTTTGATATTCCTTTTTTGCGAAACACTCAAATAGGCAAAAAGAAGTAATTTGTATTGGGCATCCGGTTAATAGGTTAGTCCCGAAAATAGTATAAAAGTGTATAATAAAGCCCATTAAACATCCAAAACAGATAATATAATAGCATGGAACAATAAAAAATTATAGATACGTTGGAGACGTATCAGTCAGTCCTGTGGACATTGCCCCAGAGATCGATTCCCATGCCGCTGTCCGTGCTGTGGTCATTGCCTGAGACATCGATGACAAGAAATAGTTGGTCGCGCTAATCCTTCATGGTAGTTTGCATTGCCCTGTGTTTAATTACCAGAACGATGCATGTTATCAAACCATCTTAGGGATAGTGCACTGTCTTGTGTGGGCAGTACTTGCTACTTTTGTTTGATAGTGAGTCATGCGAACCCTCTCCGAGTTATGGAAATAGATGTATCCTCACTAGCTTTTGATGTAATATATGGCATGCTTAGATGTAAGTTTGAACTGTTTATCATATCAGCAGGGCTTGTTTGATGATTCTTGGTGTTAGTAGGCTAGCTACTGTGCGAGCTATAGTACTTGCAAAACACTCACCAAAGAGAAACATTGGGACTGATGAGCTCGTGGTATGCTTATACTTATCCGTCGTCGATCGGCCAATAGCCCAAGCTCCTAAAATTGTAGGCTTAGTCGACATGGATACATTCAGGCCTCATTTGGTTCATAGGGTAGGAAAATCGTAGCAAAAGTACAAAGACGTCCAACACAAAATCATAGCAGTACAGAAACTCCCTCCGTTCCAAAATAGATGACCTAGGTGGGCTAGTTTAGCCTAGTGGGTTTTAGTGATATGATGTGGTACAATGCCGTCTAGTCTTCGCGTGTGGTAGCAGTATTGCGGGTACAGTAAGTTTTCTTGAAGAAGCGGAATTCCACGAAGTCATGATGGTTCCTTCGTCCGACCAACTTACAGTGGGAAAGGTTAGGCCTGTGATATGATTGGGGTAGACCAGGATAATTTTGTGCATGGCAGGTGGACCAGGATGGTCGACGTCCCACATGTCGGCGAATGAAAGTATTCTTTCCGATATAGAGGATGAGCAAAGAGTATTCATTGTTTATTTTTGATGAAAGCTATAGTCTCCACTATTACGACGGAGCAGTGTGAAATACCGCAGCCCAGTGAACTTGGCATGTGCACCACTCCCTCCTTCCTCATGTAATACTACCATACAGTTGACTATAAGGTTGGCTATAAGGTTACAACTTTTTCTCACTTTCTCTCTATCTATTTCCCCTCAAATGTTTTTTACCTTTCTTTTTTTAGACACAATTATTTTTTATGCCTCTTTTTTTTCGAATCAGTTTTTTATACCTAGGAGCACGTGTAGAGACGGGCTCTTACAGAGCCCACTTCTTGACTTTGTCAATGCCTCTCTCTCCTCCACATAAGCAGGCTTATAGCCCAGTATTTTACTGGTACTACTTGCTATGCATGCATGCGGCAGGCAATTGGTGTCTGAGGGGGAGTGTGCGCGGGGAGGTGGGGGGTTCTGGTGGGCCAGGGCAGTCAGAAGCAGGCTTGGAAGCAGTCCGGACTCCTGCATGGCCCACCTCACATTATCACCATATATTTCTTGGAGTCCGTGCGCGGCGGGCGGGCAATCTCTTCTCCCTCCCTCGTCTCTCTCTTCTCAGACGACGCCCGCCGAGCGATTAGATTTCGGCTATCGACGGTTTATTCAATTGCAGTCCCACATGTCAGTGAAATTGCAAGACAACGCGTGTCCCCTCTGGTGAGTGGCGTGCGAGTCAGACTGTCGGGGGTGCGACGCGTACGAGTCATAAGTGTGCCGCCTTTTCCGTTAGAAATTGCAAAGCGTAACATTTTCGTGCGATCGATAGATAGAAATCTAGAACAAAATGACGAGGGCGGTGCTTTCCCGTGCGTTAGGCTGGCTAGTTTGAGTGATATGCCATGCTACAGTGCCGTCCACTTGCTCCATTTTTATGTAAGCAAGAGTTTACACTCTTACGTGGGAGGAGTGCGAAAAAGGCGGATCTGATTTTGATCGAGGGATAACTGTTCCCTGCAAAATAATGGAGCACAGTTAGCCATTATAGCATGATAGTTAGGGCATCTCCAGCGCTGGCCCACAAATTTACACTGGCTTTTTTCCGATGACACTTTTGGATGCCATCCGATCCTGCTCGCATACCTTTCAACAACTATATGAACTAACCAGACGAAATTCCATCTAACAAAGCAAATTTCAAATTAACCGGATGAAATTCATTACATTTCGAAAAAAATTCCTACAAACTAGACGAAATTCATTACATATTTCGCACAAACCATACTAAAACCTACTGTAAACCTAATCTAAACGATCGCCAGCGCCCGACCACGATGTCCGGCCATGAACCCGAGAAAGCCGACCATTGCCTTTGCCTCCTCCTTATCCGCCTCGATAACCTCCTCCTCCGGAGCACAAGGTTCTGAAGATTTCCGCCCCCACGTCACCGTCAAGCGGCTAATCGGCCGCCGATGTTTACCCCACCAAGCTTGGGGTCGACTAAGTGGAGTAGCGGTGGCCTTCCTGGGACCAGAGTGGTAGCGACCTACCGTGTACTACTCTTCCTCACTGCTAGCTGCGCCCCGCGCACGCGCGCCGGCTTCGTGGTCGTGTGG
>NC_041391.1:321329606-321385441 GCF_002162155.2 Triticum dicoccoides
GACCTCCTTCGTCTGCTCCTGCGCCAGTACGTCAAAGAGAGCTTTCGAGCGTGCCCAGAGCGGAGCCGCCGATGTCCTTGGTCTGCTCCTGCGACAGTACGTCCAAGGGAGCTTTGGAGCGCCTGGAGGCCATGGTTGGAGTGGTGCCAACACAAGGAAGGGGCCAGAGGAGAATGAGTGTGGGTCTTTGGCTATGGCTGGGAGCTGGGGCTCAAGTTAATATAGCGAGTGAATAGTAATGAGCCGCGACAGATGGATGGACGGCTGGCGCTAGAGTAGGTTCGTCGGGCGTGAATGCGGACACTGCTTCAGTGACTTAACAGCAGGTGCGTTGTGTTACTGACATGTGGGCCCAACGGGCATCTGGCCTGCATGTCAGTGACACAACAACTGCACCTGCAATTAAGTCCGATGAACCTCGTCAGGTACTTTGAAGTAATCAGAGGAGGAACCCGTCTTGCAATGTCGAAGACAATCTGCGCGCCGGACACCTCGTCATTGAAGCCTGGTTCGGGGGCTACTGAGGGAGTCCTGCATTCAGGGGTCCTCGGGCGTCCGGCCTATTAACATAGGCCGGACTGATGGGCTGTGAAGATACAAGACCGAAGACTCTCACCTATGTCCGTATGGGACTCTCCTTGGCATGGAAGGCAAGCTCGGCGCCTGGATATGAAGATTACTTTCTCTGTAACAAACTTTGTAGAAGCCTAGTCCCCTCCGTTGTCTATATAAACCGAAGGGTTTAGTCCATAGAGGCAATCATAATCATACAGGCTAGACTTGTAGGGTTTTAGCCATTACGATCTCGTGGTAGATCAACTCTTGTAATACTCATATTCATCAAGATTAATCAGGTAGGAAGTAGGGTATTACCTCCATAGAGAGGGCCCGAACCTGGGTAAACATCGTGTCCCCCGCCTCCTGTTACCATCGACCTTAGATGCAAAGTTCGGGACCCCCTACCCGAGATCCGTCGGTTTTGACACCGACAAAAACCTCAACAATCTTTTCACAAAAATCAAAGAATATAGCAGTTATACATATTTGAAAGGTAGCAGGTGCATTGCTTAAACCAAAAGGCATACGTCTATAAGCATAAGTTCCAAAAGGACAAGTAAAAGTGGTCTTTTCTTGAATAGGTTGTGAAATAGGTATTTGTGAAAAACCAGAATATCCATCAAGGAAGCAAAAATGTGTGTGCTTAGATAATCTTTCTAACATTTGATCAATAAAAGGAAGAGGGTAATGATCTTTTCTAGTTGCTTTGTTTAATTTTCTATAACCAATTACCATCCTATAGCCTGTGACAATTCTTTGTGCAATAAGCTCATTCTTATCATTAGGAACAACAATAATACCTCCCTTCTTAGGGACACAAGGAACATGAATCACCTATCTACTATCTACTATACGATAGATTATACCTGCTTCCAAAAGTTTCAATACTTACGTTCTTACCACTTCTTTCATCTTCGGATTTAGCCGATGTTGGTGATCAACAATGGGTTTAGCATCAGGTTCCATATTAATCTTGTGCTGACATAGAGTGGGACCAATGCCCTTAAGATCATCAAGAGTATATCCAATAGCAGCTCGGTGCTTCCTTAGAACTTTCAATAGTCTTTTTTCTTCATGTTCTGAAAGGTTATCACTAATAATAACATGATATATCTTTTTCTCATCTAGATAAGAATATTTGAAAGTGTCTGGCAATTGTTTTAATTCAAACACAGAATCATCTTTAGGTGGAGGAGGACCTCCTAGAGTTTCAATAGGCAGATTGTGTTTAAGCAGAGGTTGTTGTTCGAAGAAGACCTATCTATTTCATTTCTTTCATGCATATGCAAATCATTTTCATGGTCTAGCAAATATTTTTCTAAGGGATCAATAGGAGGTACAACGATAGAAGCAAGACCAATAATTTCATCCTTACTAGGCAAATCTTTCTTATGAGGTTTTCTACTAAACTTGGAAAAATTAAATGCATGAGATTCATCACCAAAGCTAACACCGACAGTTTGTTTCTCACAATCTATTCTAGCATTGACGGTGTTCAAGAAAGGTCTACCAAAGATAATGGAACAAAAGTCATCTTGTGGGGAACTAAGAAGAAGAAAATCAGTAGGGTAGTTTACCTTGCCACACAAGACTTCGACATCTCTAAGGATCCCAATTGGTGATATAGTATCTCTATTGGCAAGTTTAATAGTAACATTTATGTCTTCTATTTCAGCAGGTGCTATTTCATTCTTAATTTCTTCATATAAGGAAAAGGGAATAACACTCACGCTAGCACCTATGTCACATAAACCATGATAACTATGATCTCCTATCTTAACTGAGACAACAGGCATGCCAACAACTGGTGTATGTTTATCTTTTTCATTGGGTTTCGCAATTCTAGAAGCTTCATCATAGAAGTAAATAACATGCCCATTGATATTAGCGACCAGAGATCTTTAACCATAGCAACACTAGGTTCAACTCTGATTTGTTCAGCTGGTTTGGGTGTTCTAATATAACTTTTGTTGATCACAGTTGAAACTTTAGCATGTTCCTTCATCCTAACAGGGAAAGGTGTTTTTTCAATATATGTAGTGGGAACAACTGGATCAACATTGTAAATGATAGTTTCCTCTTTAGATTTTACCAGTTCTTTAATTTCTTCTTTAATAGGTGGGTGATATTTAAACCACTTCTCCTTTGGGAGATCAACATGAGTAGCAAAAGATTCACAAAAGGAAGCTAGTAGTCAAGTCCATATTTAGTGCTAAACTTTTGAAAAGCATCGGTATTCATAGAAGATTTAACACAATCAAACTTAGGTCCAATACCTGACTCTTTACCTTCGTCGAGTTTCAAATCTCTAGAGTTGCGTTTAATTCTTTCTAAAAGATCCCACCGGAATTCAATAGCCTTCTTCATAAAAGAACCAGTACAAGAAGTATCGAGCATGGATTGATCATTACGAGAAAGTTGAGCATAAAAATTCTGAATAATAATTTCTCTTATTGGGGCATGAATATAACATTGACTTAAGCCTCCCCAAGCTAGAGCGATAGTTTCTCCTTCACAAGGCCAAAAATTATATATATAATTCCGATCACGATGAACTAGATGCATAGGATAATTTTTTTGATGGAATTCCAATTTCAACCGATCCCAGTTCAAAGATCCAATATCATCGCATAGCCTATGCCATGTAAATTCTTTTCCCTTTAAAGGTAAAGGGAAAACCTTCTTCTTAGATTCATTTTCAGGTAAACCCACAAGCTTAAACAATCAACAAATTTCATCCACATATATCATGTGCATATCACGATGTTCGGTTCCATCTCCTGCATAAGGATTAGCTAGCAGTTGCTCTACCATACCCGAAGGAATTTCATATTCAATATTTCAGTAGGTGCAGTAGGATGAGGGGCAACTAATTATGGTTCCTATCAAGGTGAAGATACCCCGAACAAACCCCTCAAAGGATTGTTTTCGATAGTAGCAAGTGAAAATAAATTTCAGCACGTAGTAATAATGTTTCCTTACCAATTTTCACTTACCAAAAGCTCTTCACTCCCCGGCAACGGTGCCAGAAAATAGCCTTGATGACCCACAAGTATATGGGGTCAATTGTAGCCTTTTTGTTAAGTAAAAGTGTCGAACCCAACGAGGAGCAGAAGGAAATGACAAGTGGTTTTCAGTAAGGTAATGTCTGCAAGTGCTAAAATTGTAAGTAGCAGAGTAGTTTGATAGCAAGATAATTTGTAACGAGCAAGTAACGATAGTAGTAAAAAAAGTGCAGCAAGGTAGCCCAATGCTTTTGAGGAAAAGGACAGGCCAAAACGGTCTCTTATAATAAGCAAAGTGTTCTTGAGGGTACACGGTAATTTCATCTAGTCACTTTCATCATGTTGGCTTAATTCGTGTTCGCTACTTTGATAATTTGGTATGTGGGTGGACCGGTGCTTAGGTGTTGTTCTTACTTGAACAAACCTCCTACTTATATTAACCCCCTCGCAAGCAACTGCAACTATGAGAAAAGTATTAAGAATAAATTCTAGCCATAGCATTAAACTTTTGGATCCAATCTGTCCCTTACGGAATAGCGCATAAACTAGGGTTTAAGTTTCTGTCACTCTCGCAACCCATCATCTAATAACTACTCCACAATGCATTCCCTTAGGCCCAAATATGGTTAAGTGTCATGTAGTTGACGTTCACATGACACTACCAAGGGAATCACAACATACATATCATCAAAATATCGAACACATATCAAGTTCACATGATTACTTGCAACATGATTTCTCCCGTGACCTCAAGAACAAAAGTAACTACTCACAAATGATAATTATGCTCAAGATCAGAGGGGTTTTCAATAGCATAATGGATCTGAACATATAATCTTCCACCAAATAAACCATATACTAATCAACTACAACATGTAATCAACACTACTAGTCACCCACAAGCACCAATCTATAGTTCCGGTACAAACATTGAACACAAGAAATGAACTAGGATCTGAGAGGAGTTGGTGCTGTTGACGATGTTGATGAAGATAGCCCTCCCCAAGATGGGAGAGTTGTTGGTGATGATGATGACGATGAACGGAATCGCTCCGCGGGACGATAAAAGTGCTCCTGACCAGGTTCCGCCTCGAGATGGCGGTGCTTCGTCCCGAAAGTCCTCTCCTTATTTTTTCTAGGTAAAAATGACACATATACCAGAAGAGGGGCACCGGAGGTGGGCTTGGGTGAGCACAACCCACCAGTGCGTGCCAGGGCTCCCTGGCGCACCCAGGTGGGTTGTGTCCACCTGGTGGACCCCCTCTGGTACTTATTTGCTCCAATATTCCTCAAATATTCCATAAAAAATCCTCGTAAAGTTTTAGCTCATTTGGAGTTGTGCAGAATAGGTAGCCTGACGTAGCCTTTTCAGGTCCAGATTTCTAGTAGCCAGAATTCTCCCCCTTTGTGTATACCTTGCATATTATGAGAGAAAAGGCTTTAGAATTAATCCAAAAGCATTATTATACAATAAAACAACATAAATAACAATAGGTAAACATGATGCAAAATGGATGTATCACTAAACTTGTTGTATCAGTGACTAAGTGATGACTATGTATGGCATGCCAACATCAGATAGCATAACGCACCTGGACAGAGGAAGTAGCTTCATACATGCGAAGTAGGGGAAAAAATGCTCATTTAGAGCCATCTGAAATCTCCAACGGTGTGACCGCGCAAGCCAGGAGATGGTCATGGTAGGTGCGACCATGGTACGGGCTGCTGACAATGCTTGGATCTGAGATCGAACGGTCGCATGCTAAGTTGCTGAAAATTTGCAGAATAACCCTCCAAGATAGGATGTTCATCCATAGGTATAGAATCACGCCATGCAACCGTTCGATATCAGATCCAAGGGCTCTCGGAAGCCCTATCATGGGAGCATGGAAAGCTCTGCCGTTCGCACGCCCCACTCAGCATTTTTACAATCGGAAAACCGCTAGCATTTCGCTCCTACTCGTCCCCGACCGTCCTTTAACATTATGGCAGTTCGCCCTAGTCGTCCCGTCCTTTCACATTATAGCAGGTCCACTAATCCTAACCCTCATCCCAAATCCATGGCGTCCCAAATCTCCATGATCGACAGTGATTACAAGGTTAGAACCATCACCGACGATGAGTTCGATGCCATCTACACCCGTTCTGCCGAGATGGTGAAAGGATCCCTTGCTCGCTTCAGACACATGTTCAAAAACTCAAAGGTAGAGTGGGTCGCTGGGCTAGATGTTGAGTACACCATAGTCCTGGGAAAAGAGAAGAATATAAAGGAGGAAGAGAAGAAGAAGCCCGTCGTGATCCAGGTTTGCGTGCATAACTTGTGCTTGGTCTACACATATGCCATGCCAACGTTGAGTGCGAGGAATTTAAGAACTTCCTCGGGGGCGGCAAAGTCAAATTCATTTTTGTAGACTTTACGAACGACAACGAAGTCCTGGGTTGGATAGGCCTCGTTGTAGGCCAGCTCACCTCCGGAGGAATGTTCTGGTGTCCTCCCGTCAGCCTTCAATGTTGACCCTGGCAGCAGCCATGGTTGATCCTGCATACAGTAAACTGACGAAACCTCCGCACAAGTTTCATCTTGCATGGCAGTGGAATGTACTAGATAGAGAGCACATCAATTATGCTGCAATGGATTCCTACCTTTGTTTCAATATCTACAAGGGTTGGATGAAGAGCGAGAGCCAAGTGTGCAATTCAAGCAAAGAAGTATCAGCCAAAAGGAAGAGGGATAAGGACGAAGTCGAGCACGTGGATGAGGAGTCCGAGTAAGGTGGCAGTGTCATTGCTCATGGTGGTTGTAATGCAGTGTCTACTGGATTAGTTGCTTAGTTTAATTTCAGGGTTCTTCGTTTTACTTGAGGGGTGTCTTGTGCTGAGCCCCCAGCAGAACTATGTTATGTTCCTTCTCGTTACTTTAACTCTTCAGTACGTACATACTAGTATTTCTTATAGTTCATCTTGTAGTTGGTAGTACTACCACTCATTTCTTCACATTATATACGTACAATATATATGGCCAACATCACATAGCCAGCAGTTTAGTTGTCAAAGAATTTCATGGTGCTTAGTTTTATTTGAGGGGTGTGTCGTGGAATTAACACGTCACATGTCCTAGTGAGAAGACTTAGTCGTGGAGCCATTGCAACGAGATTAGCTAAAAGGGGTTAAATCGGACAAAGGACACGGGGAGTTTATACTGGTCCGGCCCCTTGCGGTGAAGGTAAAAGCCTACGATCCAGTTGTGGTGGAATTGATGGGGTCTCAATGAGCAGGGAGCGAATCCGCTTTACCTATCTCTCGAGTTGTTCTTTTTTTGTCCCTGAACCGCCACCGGGTCATCCCTTTGTATACACAGGTTGACGCCCGATGGTTTACAGAATACCGAGTCTGGCTCATACACGTGTCCAGCTCGGTTTCTACCTTTCCCTAACTTACAACACAAGTTATACATCTCATGGCGGTTTAATACTATGGGCCCTAATCCGCCCTTGGGCCCTAGGCCTCTAAACTTCAACAGTACAACACCATATTCCTTGTCTTCATGGGCTTCAATACGGATGAACATAACCCGGCCCCTCCTGGACAGTTTATACTCAGTAGTTATATCCCAACATTAGGCCCCAGATTGATTTGAACCTGTTCATGTCAATCTTCAACATTTTAGGGAAAAACTCCTTAAAACATCCTTGTATGATCCCTGTAAACCGCCATGAAATCTCCTCCATATGATCTTGGTAAACCGCTGTGATGTCATCTTCTAGGATTATAATACATCGCCGTGACGTCATCTGTCTGTAAAAAGATCTGTAAACATATAATTTTCATTAATGACCCTCCGAAAACCGAGGCGACAGCTATGTAAGATATCCACTTTTTGGTTCCTGAATTCCCGTGCCTGTCACTTATCCCTTCGCCTTATAAATATGGCCAAGGGTCATTCTTTCCTTTCCCCTTCGTGCCTCTTCGCCTCATCTTCTTCCTTGCGTCGCCTCAGAGCTCGAGCGCAGCCGCCGCCGTCGACCTTCGTGTCCGCACCGCCAACGGCCGCCGCATCAACCTGATTGGACCAGAGAAACTTGACGCCTCCTCTGCTGCTCAACAGCATCAGTAAGTTCTTTTTCTTGTTATATAACAGATCTGCATTAGGGTTTCCGCTCTTCATTCGTGTTCTTCCCCTTTCCTCGCTTTCTTCCTTTAGATCACATAACTTAACCTGAATCTGATAGCAAAGGCGAGGCAATAATAATTTAGCATCCGTTTTCAATCACAAAAAATACCCTTCTCTGCATAAGACCCCATCTAAACATGTGTGTTCCTCTGCTGTCATGCTTTTAGGTATCCAATTTATCTCCTTTTCAGAGCTGCTATAGATCCAAATTTATAACACAAACTTGTGAAATCGGTTTGTACCAACCTTAGGGATTTTTCAGATCGGTAACTTCCACACCATTGTAGGCGGTTTGTACTTTTCAGAAAATGATAATCCATCAGGTACCATTAGCCCTTGAAACGAAATTCCGGTTTATCATGCATATGGGTTTACATTTGTTTTTCTGTCTGTAAGCCAGACTGTCTGTATTAACCAAAATCTTAAACCGGTCTTGGTCCTCTTTTCCAGCTTCATGTTCAAATGGCTAAGACGTTTTATGTTTGCAATTGGGTCCCTTCTTGATTTACGGAAGAGCAGTTGACTGGGTATGTTTTGACTGGCGCTTTAGCGAGCAAGGAAACCATCCATTGGAGAGTCCCTGGTTTAGAGAATCCTCCTGAACCTCAGGATGGAGAAGTAGTTGTTTTTACTGATCATTTGAATCGAAGGTTCAGCCCACCGGGATCAAAATTCTTCCACGATGTTCTCGCTTACTTGCAACTCCACCCTCAAGATATTGGGACAAACTCTCTGTCTAATATTTGCGATTTCCATGTATTTTGTGAGGCCTATCTTCAAGAAGAACCCACAGTTGAATTGTTCAGAGATTTCTTTTATTTGAACCGTCGCACAGAATTCTCAGATGGACCCAACACTGAGCTTGGTGGGATGTCAATTCAAAATAGGAGATATGTCACTTTCCCTCATGCCAAGCTTCATAGTCATCCCAAGGACTGGAATCAGACTTGGTTTTACTGCAAAGACACATCTCCATCTGGTGAAAATCCTCTGCCGGGTACCGCCCTCACCGTTTGAGCAATACTCATCCGTTCCATCAAAGGCTGACTTCCAAAGAATGGTCCACATATGCACCACAACTTTCCAAGCTCAGAGCCTTTATGGCTAACGGTTTAACATGTGTTGACTTCGTCCGCTGCTGGATATCTTGGAGCGTTCTGCCTTTAAACCGGCGCCCCGGTTTAATGTGTGAGTACACGGGGACTTGAAAGATCCTCAACGTCACATTGATATTCAGCTAACTGAAGATGAAGTTATTGAAGCTGTTAAGAAAATATTGAATGAACCGGATGCCGTCTGCAGCCAAGTAGGGCTTAGCCCCTTCTGTACTTCCAATAAACCGCCAGCTGTAAGAATTGCCTCTTTTTTTTCTTTAATCCGTCCTTTATTTAAATATTCCTTTATAATTTGTTGTCCATCTGTGCAGGGTGATGATCCTTTTTGGAAGAAGAAGTCTCAATATAAAACGGCCAAGCCCCAGGATAAACCGGCAAGAGAACCCCGTAGCAAGACTAAGGCTATAAAGAAGTCAGCGAAGAAGAAAACCGCCGAACCCTCTGATGTGGCCAATGATGAAGAGCTTGATAACCCGCACTCAGAGGTAGAATTAGATTCTCTTGGTTCTTTTTTCATACACCTCATTGACAATGATTATTATCAGGATGATGCGGAAGTCCTCCGATTCAAATCATGTGCCAGTACCAAAACTTCGTCGAGCAGTCCGAAAAGTAAAACGTTCACACCCTCTTGCTCATTTGGATCCGCACTTTTCTTTGAAGACATAGCAGCAAGAAGCTCGTCACACAACCCGGCACAGTGGTCAAGTGGTTACCTCGTCTGGTTTACCATATTCCCCGGTTCGCAAGCGTCATCAAGAGGTCTCTTGTACTTCTAATAAACTTTATCCCAAGGCAAGTTACTTCTAATATCCTCTTAATCCATCACACTCGAATTACCAGGGTACTTCCAATTCCTCCTCCGGCGATTCATCGACTACACAGATGCCTCCTCTCAAGACCGTCCCTAGGTAAGCATCATAAACTCAGTTTTGCTCCCTTGCACCGGTTTATTGTACTAACCTCCGTATTTGTTATTTTTAGTTCCAAAGCCAGACTTAGCAAAAAAGACAAGTTGACTATACCAACTAATGATAATCCGGCTACTGAACCGGAGAGGACCTCAGAGGCTATTGATCAAAATGCTAACATTAATCTAGATTACCCGGCACCTCAGGGCCAAGATACTTTTGCTGATCCTCCAGAAATAAATCCAACAAGCCCACGCACTGATCCGCCAAGCCCAGCTGCTGATCCACCAAGCCCAGCAAAGGCCTCTGATAAACCGCCGAGCCTAAATAAGACAGCTGAAGGCACGACAGATGATGTTGTGATTACTGGCTTTGGCCATATTGCTCCTGGCAACCCTGTCGCTTTATCAAAGCACAGTGCAAAAGAAGAATTTGCCGTTATGGACAAGGGCAAGTGGAAATCGGATTTGTCAAGCTATGCCCATCTCTCTGCTCAGGACATCCATTCTGGGTATCTAAACCGTCTGTACACCAGTCGTGACTATGAAGCCTGTTTAATAAACCTGATGAAAGAGCGATATGAGGTAATCACTTGTTCCTTTGAATAACTTGGTTTTTCCTTATGTCCTGCTTCAATGATCAACTCTAGTAGCCCCAAGGGCCGGTTCATCAATATGAATGTGAACCGGGACTTACAGTAGGAGAATATTTGGATTTTGCTTGTGTAGCCCTTGTAGACCAGTTTATACCTTTAGGATGAACTTGTATATCTTCTGTAATGTAGTTTCCAAAATTCATTCCAGTTATCAACATGATCCGGTTTATTGTTAGAACCTGGATGACCTTGAATTGAACCGATATGCAATAGCCCCCAAGTGCCAAGTATATAACTTGTTGTATGCTTGGGACTTAAAATATCAGTTGATGAAAGCAATCCGCATTAGCCCCCAAGTGCTAAGTGTATAACTTGTTATGTGCTTGGGACTTTGAAAAAGTATTAACAACTTTATTATCTGTCATTTGCAGGCTGACTTGAGCAACAAAGATTCCCAAATCGCCGACCTCCAAGAAAACATCAAGTCCCAACAGGCGGAAACTTCAAAGGCCAAAGATGTGTTAAAGGGCGCTTTAACCGCCATGGAGCAATTGAAGGATGGCTTCAAGGGCGAGCAATCAGATTGGGAGACTGAAAAGGCTAATTTGCTGAAGCGTGCGGAAGATGCTGAAGCGGCCCTTAAACCGGTGGCAGAGGAGCTGTCTGGCTTGAAGCGGCAAATCAACGCTATGACTTCTGCTATCTTTGTTAAGTATCCTTGTACTGATCGGTACTTAATCGTCCTTGGAACAACCGGTTTAACAATAATATTGTAACCACTATAGGTAGCCGCGTCGCCCATCTTGGCTCAGATATGCGCAAGAAGCTAAAGGCTGCCTATACTTTAATTGAGCAGTTATATACCGGCGCTCAACGAGTGATCTGCACTGCTTCATACAATAAACCGCCGCCGACTTTAATCAAGGATACATTGGCCAAGCTCTCCATGACACCGGCCCAGCTAGAAGAGGTGAAGAGATCTGCTACAAGGGCTGGCGCTTTATCTGCACTGACTCGGGCTAAGGCTTGGATAGCTGACCTTGATCCGGAGGATATTGGAAATGGTTATCCGAGTCAAAAAGAAGATGGGTCGGAATTTGATGAGGATGCCCTTAAAGACTTGACAAAGGAGATGCATCCTCTTGCGAGTAGACTGGCCAAAGAGACTGATTTGTCTTTCCACTGGTCCATCTATGACGCAGACAACAGACGGATCAATGCGTCGGTTTATGAAGCCCAGAACTTAATCCCGCCAATCCGTAGGCATACTTATGCCCCTGACGTTGAACCGTCAGATCTTATAAGTGATGAAGCTGTCTTTCGAGCTTTGTCTAGAATTGACTGGGCAACCATTGACTTCAACCCAGTGGGTGGGGAGGCGGAGGTTGAACCGGCACAGGATGATCCGCAATCTTCACATCAAGCTGAAGCAGAACCATAACTCGGAAGCCGGTTTATCGTCTTGCGCACTGTCCTCTGTACGAAAAACAATTATCCTTTTGGGTGTTTGAAACGCCTTGTAATAGGCTAGCTTGAAACATCTGGTCTACTATGCCATCATGTATAGCTTGAAACACTTAGTCTGCAATGCCATCATGCATAGCCACTTTCCTGAGACTATCAATCTGTCATCATATGCCATATCTGCTTATGATCTTTAACAATGTTATGCAATCCTGTTTTCTACATATAACAAACTTAAAATTGTCCTGGCGGTTTACCGCCAGACGGGTTATGATACCCAATATAAAGCCAGAGTTTATAACCAAGGCTGTAAAATGAAATATAAAATATATCATACCTGTGATTTTGAATCACATTGTTGGTTTACCAACTTTTTGTAGTAAGGGTGATAACCCAAAACTTGATTATTGATAACTCTCACCATGCCGTTCTGGTTTATAAGAAGCCACGTCGGGTTATGATAAACACCGAATGATCATCCTGGCGACTTATAGTCAATGCCAGACCGGGTTGTGATAAACACCGGTTTAAAATTGGTTGTGTACTAACAACTGATAGTTGAAAGCCACGTCGGATTAATGAATAACGGGTTATATTGATGACTTGTAGTCAGGCCGGGTCAATACACGCTGATTTATCTCAAAATCAAATCAAAGGAGAAAAAACTTGGAAAAAATAAAAGCAAATGAAAACTTGTAGTCGAGGCTTTTCAAGGGCTGCCAGGCCCAAATTCGAGGCTTTTCATGGGCTGCCAGGCCGCTGAGTTAAACCATTTTACAAAGCCTTTTAAGATGGACCTCACATTAACCAATCATCGTTTTAACTTTGACAAGTTCAGGGTTTGTATAAGATTGACTTGTCAAACGTTCAACAGGTCATACCAGGATTACCTGGATGGAGTGGCTTACTTGATGAAGGCAGGTTAACCCGGGGTTTTAGGTGAATACACCTAGCTTCCAAGGCTGGCTTGATAGCCTATTACAAGGGTCCTTTCAAACTCTTTGTTGCTGTGCACAAAGAGCCCCCAAGTAACATTGTGAGCTGTGCTCAATGGGTACCTATGTTTGAGCTGTGCGTGGCAACAGACTCTCTTTGGTCCCTTGGGTGTGAAGCTCCCAACCTTTTTTTATGTCTTAATAAGTCGGTGTAATGGGTAACTAGAACTCCGCTTTGTAAGCATAAGCCCCCATGTAACCAAGAAGACATATAAGAAAAAACGGCAGAGGCCCCGCTTTAGCAAGGATGCCTGGTTTATTTATTGATCATAATATGTACATTGTCAAAAATATATACACAGTAGGAGCCTGTGGCTCAGGTGCAGTAAGGCCGAATATGAGCTATATTCCACGGCCGGCGAGTCTCCTCCTCTGATTTGCGTGAGTCTTTGTGCTCTCGAACATCGATGAGGTAGTATGACCCGTTGTTCAGATTCTTGCTGACCACAAAGGGCCCTTCCCAAGGTGGAGACAACGTGTGCATGTCAGTCTGATCTTGGATGAGCCGGAGCACCAAGTCGCCTTCTTGGAAAGTCCTGGTTTTAACCCGGCGCTGTGATAATGTCATAGGTCCTGCTGATAAATCGCCGAGCGAGCTGCAGCAATATCCCATTGTTCATCTAACGGGTCCAATGCATCCTGGCGTGCTCTTTCATTGTCCGCTTCAACGTAAGCTGCCACTCGGGGCGAGTGATGCGGAGCATCCTTCGGTCATCCCCATGGACACTACTTCGACTACTCAAGCTCCAAGTGGACCCATGACGAGAGCTCGAGCACGTGCTATTCAATCTGAGGTTAACTCTCTCCTTGTTAAACTTCCCTTTGACCCACATGAGACATGGCTACTACCTCAAACGGAGATGCTTTGTGTGCTTAGGTACCAAGAAAGTAACCAAGGAGAAGTTACGACGCAAGATGAACATCGAGAGCATGTAGACAATCTACCCAGCCCAGAAGGACCGGAACAACCGCCCAACCACCGCCCGGGCAGAACAACCGGCCAGCTACCGCCCAACAACCGGCCCACCTTCTGTGATCGAGCGGAGCATGGCCGGTGCTGCACCGGTTTTACCGGTTTCTGCCCAAAGACCAGAACAACCGACAAGACAACCGATACAACCGCTGGCCCCTTCGACGTCCATCTCCAGAAGTCAACGCCTGCCTTCCCAGCGGTAGTACCGCCTTCCACGTCCGGTACTTCCGCCCTACATGAGTTACCAGTAGAACAACCGCCCACATGACCGGTACTACCGGCCTCCTACGCGAAGTGCAAGGGGTTTTCGCCCCATGTATCCTCTCCCACTTACCCCTTCGTGGCTTAGCACTATATATACTCGTCTCCTAGCTTCGTATTAGGGTAGCATTGGTTTAGCTCATATTTTGTGTGAGATCCTTGCTCATCCACTTGGTTACTTCTCCTCGGAGCTCACGACCTCTTCAGAGAAGATCCCCCAAGCGGATTCAAGACCCCTTCAAGGGAAGACAATCAAGACCTCCTCACGGAGAAGAACGACTACCTTTGTATCTTTCCTTTGTTGATTTTGAATCTTGTGCCACCTATTGTGTTCGGTGTTCTAGTCCTTGTGTGATCAATTACTTGTCGGTTGAGTTTCTTCCTCGTGTTTCTCCGTGTGTTCTTCCGCTCGTTCGTCGTGCTCCTCGTAGGATCCACTCCAAACGTGAAAGATTGACCACATAGGGCTCCGCCCTACATCATCTATGGTATCAGAGCCACGTTGATCACGTTTTTGGAGCCCCTACCCCTCTTTTTCTAGCTTGATTTTGTTGATTTCGTCCTAAATCCGAAAATCCCCACCAAAAATAGCCCCCAATTTTTTTTGTGATTTGTTGGTTTGATGATGTTTTGTTGATTTTGATCCATGGATTTGCTTGGTTTCAAGTGGATCTAGCATTCCCCCAAGTTTCCCCTCTTCCCATCCACGAAATCCATCCAATTTTGCCCTGAAATCATCCATTTCCGCCCCAAAATCCCTCCCCAATTCGATCTGCGAAGAACCCCGACACGAGCGGTACTTCCACCCCACCAAGTGGTACTACCGCTGAGCACCACAAGCGGTACTACCGCCCATCCTAGCGGTACTACCGCCCATGCCAGTTTCAGCATTCTGAGTTTCACCATTTTCATCCTAACTTCCACATCCGGAGTCCGATTTTCACGTTCTTTAGCTCGCTGAGAAGCTATTGACACCCCCCATCCACCTAGATAGGCTACAACATCAGTGGACACCATATAATTTTCCGAACATTGGCATCTTTGCCTAGGTCTTTCACCACATCATCCGCTATACCACCTCCGCTTTCCACTACCACCATTGTTGCTTTTGGTCTTTGAGAATTTGAGTTGTGGTTCCCGTGTCCTATTGTGTTTCGGCTATATAGGTATGGTTCGATGTCAACATCACCACCGCTCATCTTCGCCAAGGACTCATCATCGCCAAGGACGGTAACCTCAACGACATCTTTCTAATCGCTCGCAATTACATTGATAACCATCATAGCCCATCTTCTGCGTTGCTTACCCATCGAGACTAGCCATTGAGTATTGCCGGCAACGTGACTTGTGCACATTAGTGATCATACTCCATAGCATAAATACCATACCAAAGTGGTGCATATCTTGGCATCAACTTGTGTGTCACAAAGTTGTCATCGCATACACAATTGGTATCTTGGTTCCTGAAGTTTTGCATGAGAAAAGAGCTCAAAAGTAGAGCCACCCAAGCTTTTAAGCAAACAAGAAAGATAAGAAAAGAGCTTATAAGCAAGAACCATAACATAATACTACATTAAGATTGTCATATAAGATCATCTTGGATCATAGCACCAAATAACATACATATAGCATACTTGGGATAGAGATCGTTGCAATTTTGCCTAGTAGGTTGTGCACAAGCTCTGTATCCGTCTATTGTGCAATCGTGCTAGCGTCTCTCTAGTATTGTGCAACAAAAGCATTTTCGTGGACTCAACATTTTGGCTCATTTTTGGTTTGCACAATCCCACTTATTTATTTGCGTGTGTGTTTCCGTGTACCACTAATTGCTTGGTCTACTTGCTGCATTTGCGAATTTGCGAATCTTTTTCAACATATTTGAGTCAAACTAACGATTGCAATCAATTTTGTGCCACCATCCTAACCAAGCTCCACCATAAGCTTTTACTTGTGTAGGTGTGAGAACCGACAAGGATTGGTACCAATAGTGCTATTTCATTGTCCGCATTTGAGTGAACTTGATTCATCGTCAACATCGGCCAAGGTACATTGGTATAAGTTATTCTCCTTCTACCAGTCACATTTTGCTTGGAATGATGGATAGGCCGAGTACTTCTACCAACCCACTCTTCATCGAGCAAGACGATGACATGTCATCATACGTCACCAAGAGCCACCTCTTTGGTGCACAACGAGCGTTGCATCAAGAGCAACAAGCTATGAACGAACGCATCGACAACCTCGCCACCGACTTGCGACTCTCCGAGGAACGTACTAAGGACTACTTCGACAACAAGCTCGACGCGCACAAGCAAGAGAATGATGCAAGAATGGACGAGATCCGCGCCTTGTTGGCGAACTGTCCTCCTTCAACTTCTTCATACTCAAGACGGAGCCACTCAAGTTGACACTCCGACGACTCCTTCTCCAGCTCAAGTACACCGTCATCAAACACCCTTCGACGAGCCGCGCGGCAAGACCGTCATGCATCTCGCAACCCGCTACACGTCAAGCATTCACAAGAGCAAGTCGATGAGCAAGTCCCTCGTCCTCACTCAAACCAAGTTGCTTTTGCTCAAGCTCAAGAACGACAACGTCTTCGTCGCCAAGAGGAAGAACGAGCGCGTCTACACCAGGAGGAACAATATGCCGAGGCTCAACGTCTTCAACAACAACAATGCGAAGCTCAAGCTCTTGAGGCGCAACATGCCCTTCAAGAATCAAGTCGAGCCATCGCCAACCGCAATCACGAATGGCGCAATCACGAGGAATCCCTTCGAGAAGAAATCCAAGAGAGGAACTACCAACCACGGGTGCAACGTCAAGTTCCTCAAGCTCCTCCACAAGCTCGTCAAGCTCCACTCAACCTCAAGTTCAACAAGAGCAAGTTGATCATGGAATTCCCCCACGCCAAGAGCAACATGAGGATGATTACCCTCCACGTCAAGGGCGTCATCATCACCATCACCAACAACACAATGAAGAGCAACGCTATGGCAAGCTCAAATTCACAATGCCCAAGTTCAATGGAAGCAATGACCCCGAAGAGTACCTTTCATGGGCATTGAAGGTCGACAAAATCTTTCGTTTGCACAACTATGAGGAAGAGAAGAAGATCGCTATGGCATCACTTGAGTTCCAAGACTATGTGCTCCTATGGTGGGAACAAATCCTTGAGCGCCGACAAGCAAGAGGTGAACCTCCAATCACCACTTGGGCTCACATGAAGGATGTCATGCGAGCACGTTTTGTGTCCACCTACTACAACCGCGATCTCTTCAAGAAGCTACAACTCCTCAAGCAAGGAACAAAGAGTGTTGAAGAATACTACAAGGAAATGGAGATTTCCATGATTCGAGCCAATGTCATGGAGGATGATGAGCAAACAATGGCACGATTCTTCAATGGACTCAATCATCCCATCAAGAAGATCGCCGACTTCTAACCCTACTCCAACCTCATTGAGCTCGTGCATCAAGCTACAAAGGCGGAACGTCAAGTGCAAGATGACCTCAAGTACGCCAAGTACTCATCCAAGACCTACGGCTTCTCCAATAACCAAGCTTCAACAACTACTCCAACTTCGACATCAACCAAGCCTTCTCCAAGCAACGACGACAAGTCAAGTTACAAAAAAACTTCGACAAGTTCAAGTCGTCTTCCTCCTACTACAAGCAACTTCAAGCTGCGTGCTTCGTCTTCTACTCCGACCGATGAGACCGTAAAAAAAGCTCCTTCAAGTGTTTCACTTGCGGCGGCCGAGGCCACAAGTCCTATGAATGCACAAACAAGCGCACCATGATCCTCAACGACGATGGCACATATGACTCCATGAGTGATGAGGAGATGGAAGCTCTTGAGCAAGTGGCCATGCACCAGCGTGTCAACGAGGATGAAGATGATCAAGTCTTTTGTGATGAAGATATGAGCCCCTCTCTTGTTGTCTCCAAGGTCTTGACTCTTCAACATCAAGAAGAAGAAGACCAAAGATGCCACATCTTCCACACCAAGGCCGGCATCAATGGAAGGTCCGTCAAGGTCATCATCGATGGAGGTAGTTGCCACAACTTGGCAAGTGAAGAACTAGGCTCCAAGCTCCAATTGGTCAAGAGGAAGCACCCGCACCCCTACAAGGTTCAATGGCTAAGTGACTCCGTCACTATACGAGTAGAACATACGGTCCAAGTCTCCTTCAAAATTGGTGCATATGAGGACACTTTGGAGTGTGATGTGGTCCCATTGACCGTTTGCCACCTCCTTCTTGGTCGACCATGGCAATTCGACCGCTATGTCATCCACAATGGGCGTACTAATCACTATAGCTTCAAAATGAAAGGGAAGGAATATGTGCTACGACCTATGTTTCCTAGTCAAGTGATAGCCGACAAGCAAGTCACCCATCATGGAGAGAAGAGTGAGAAAGTGATCCACCCAAAAGTGAGTGAAAGCCACAAGCCAAACTTGAGCGCCTCTTCGCCTAGAGAGAAAAACCTCATATTATTTGCCACAAAAAGTGAGATGAGAGAAGTGTGTGAGAACCCATCGAGTGTTATGCACTTTGTCCTTGTGTGCAAGGATGGAGAACCAAAAACCATCACCTCTCACGAGCTACCTTTAGTGTTTCAATCTATTTTGCAGGAATTCCAAGATGTTTTCCCCAATGAGCTACCTCCGGGTCTACCTCCTCTTCGAGGCATTGAGCATCGAATCGACCTCATCCCCGGAGCGCCACTTCCAAACAAAGCTCCATATCGTGTCAATCCCGAAGAAACCAAGGAGATTCAACGGCAAGTACAACAACTAATCGACAACGGTCATGTACGTGAAAGCTTAACCCTTGTGCCGTTCCGGTTATATTTTTGCCTAAGCCTGATGGAAGTTTCCGCTTGTGTTCCGATTGTAGACCTATAAATGATATTACCGTTCGCTATAGGCATCCCGTTCCTCGCTTAGATGATATGCTTGATGAACTTAGCGGAGCCAACTTTTTCTCAAAAATTGATCTCAAAAGTGGCTATTACCAAATCCACATACAAGAGGGTGATGAATGGAAAACTACTTTCAAAACCAAATTTGCCTATATGAGTGGTTAGTCATGCCTATGGGTTTACCGGAGGCTCCCGGTACTTTCGTGCGTCTCATGCATTATGTGCTTCGCCCTTATATTGCAGTCTTTGTTGTGGTTTACTTCGATGATATTCTTGTCTTTAGCAAAACCATGAAAGAGCATCTTAATCATGTTAGGGCTGTTTTGCAAACACTTCGCAAGGAGCGTCTTTATGCCAACATGAAAAAGTGCACATTTGGTGTTGACAAAGTGGTTTTCTTGGGTTTTGTTGTATCATCCAAGGGTGTTCATGTTGATGAATCTAAAATTGAAGCAATTAAAACTTGGCCCCAACCCACCAATTTGCAACAAGTGCGTAGTTTTCTTGGTCTTGCGGGTTTTTACCTTCGCTTTGTGAAAGACTTTAGCACTATTGCCGCTCCTTTGCATTCCTTGAGTAAGAAGAATACTCCTTTTGTTTGGGGATCTTTGCAATCCACGGCTTTTGATGAGCTCAAGTCTTTGCTTACTCATGCTCCTATTCTTGCTTTGCCCAATTTTGACAAAACTTTTGAGGTTCATTGTGATGCAAGTGGTACTGGAATTGGCGGAGTTTTGATGCAAGAAAAACGAGCTATTGCATATTTTAGTGAAAAACTCTCCGATGCTCAACTTAACTATCCCATCTATGACAAAGAATTGTATGCTTTAGTGCGTGTGCTACATGTTTGGGAACATTATCTTAGACCTCATGAGTTTGTCATACACACCGATCATTAACACTAAAGTAATTAAAAGGCCAAACTAAGTTGAAGAAGCGTCATGCCAAATGGAGTGAATTTATTGAATCTTTCCCCTATGTGATCAAGTACATTAAGGGTAAGGAAAATGTAGTTGCAGATGCACTTTCACGCATATGCACGCTTGTCACTAAACTTGAGTTGAATGTTATTGGCTTTGAGCACATAAAAGACTTGTATGCTAATGACCCATCTTTTGCAACTCCTTATGCTAAATGTTTGACACATACATCTTGGGAACAATATTACATCAAGGATGGTTATCTTATGAAAGCTAACAAACTATGCATTCTCGAGTCTTCTCTTTGTTTGCTCCTTTTGCAAGAGGCTCATGGAGGCGGACTCATGGGACACTCTGGACGTGACAAGACATTTGCCACGCTATCCAAGAACTACTTTTGGCCCAAGATGTTCCGTGCCGTCTCATGCTTCACCACCCGATGCTCTACGTTCGCAAAGCTAAGTCTAAAGCTCAATCACATGGTCTTTACATGCCTCTTCCTATTCCTTATCAACCTTGGAAAGACATTAGCATGGATTTTTTACTTGGTTTGCCTAGAACTCAAAATGGAAAGGATTTCGTGTTTGTTGTTGTGGACTGATTTTCTAAGATGGCACATTTTATTCCTTGCAACAAGATAGATGATGCTTCACACATTGCAAATCCATTTTGTAGGGAAATCTTGCGCCTCCATGGAGTACCAAAGACAATCGTCTCCGACCGTGATGTCAAGTTCTTGAGTTACTTTTGGAAGACGCTATGCGCCAAGCTCGGAATCAAGCTGTTGTTCTCATCCGCATACCATCCTCAAACCGACGGCCGAACGGAGGTGACGAACCAGACGCTCTCCACTCTACTTTGCGTGTTGATCAAGAAGAAAATCAAGGAGTGGGAGGCGTGTCTACCCATCACCGAGTACGCCTACAACCGTGCAAGACATTCGACTATTGGCAAGTCCCCCTTCGAGGTCGTCTACGGCTTCAACCCATTGTCCCATTTGGACATTCTACCCCTTCCTGTACAAGAATGCACCAACAGCGAGTGCACGGGCGAGTACATCAAGAAGATGCACGAAGATACAAGGCACACAATCGAGCACCAAGTACAACGACTAGCGTCCAAGCTCAACGTCAACAAGCAACCCAAGACATTCAACATTGGAGACCTTGTGTGGCTACACCTTCGCAAGAACCGCTTCCCCAACGAACGCAAGTCCAAGCTTCTCCCTCGAGCCGACGGACCATTCAAGGTGCTAGCACGCTACAACAACAACGCTTACAAGATCGACCTCCCACGCGACAAGTACAACATGAGCGACATCTTCAACGTCTCCGATCTCTCCCCGTACCATGGTGATGAGGATTTTGATCCGAGGTCGGATCTTTCCCAAGGGAGGGGAGATGATGCGGAGCATCCTTCGGTCATCCCCATGGACACTACTTCGACAAATCAAGCTCCTAGTGGACCCATGACGAGAGCTCGAGCACGTGCTATTCAATCCAAGGTTAACTCTCTCCTTGTTAAACTTCCCTTTGACCCACTTGAGACATGGCTACTAGCTCAAACGGAGATGCTTTGTGTGCTTAGGTACCAAGAAAGTAGCCAAGGAGAAGTTACGACGCAAGATGAACATCGAGAGCATGTAGACGATCTGCCCAGCCCAGAAGGACCGGAACAACAGCCCAACCACCGCCCGGGCGGAGCAACCGGCCAGCTACCGCCCAACAACCGGCCCACCTTCTGTGATCGAGCGGAGCATGGCCGGTGCTGCACCGGTTTTACCGGTTTCTGCCCAAAGACCGGAACAACCGCCACGACAACCGGTACAACCGCTGGCCCCTTCGACGTCCATCTCCAGAAGCCAGCGCCTGACCTCCCAGCGGTAGTACCGCCTTCCACGTTCGGTACTTCCGCCCTGCATGAGTTACCAGCGGAACAACCGCCCACATGACTGGTACTACCGGCCTGCCTACGCGCAGTGCGAGGGGTATTCGCCCCATGTATCCTGTCCCACTTATCCCTTCGTGGCTTAGCACTATATATACTCGTCTCCTAGCTTCATATTAGGGTAGCATTGGTTTACCTCATATTTTGTGTGAGAGCCTTGCTCATCCACTTGGTTACTTCTCCTCGGAGCTCACGACCTCTTCGGAGAAGATCCCCCAAGCGGATTCAAGACCCCTTCAAGGGAAGACAATCAAGACCTCCTCACGGAGAAGAACGACTACCTTTGTATATTTCCTTTGTTGATTTTGAATCTTGTGCCACATATTGTGTTCGGTGTTCTAGTCCTTGTGTGATCAATTACTTGTCGGTTGAGTTTCTTCCTCGTGTTTCTCCGTGTGTACTTCCGCTCGTTCGTCGTGCTCCCCGTAGGATCCACTCCAAACGTGAAAGATCGACCACATAGGGCTCCGCCCTACATCAGCGAGTCATGGCGAATATCACTTGGGAGAACTGCTTCCGCTCCATAAACCATGAAGAAAGGTGGGTAACCCATCGATCTATCGGGGGTGGTGTTAATGCTCCATAAAATGGAAGGTAACTCCTCCACCCAACAACCCGGCGTCTGCTTCAAAGGGACCATAAGCCGGGGCTTGATACCTTTTAGGATTTCCTGATTAGCTCTCTCTGCTTGACCATTAGATTGGGGGTGGGCCACTGATGACACATCAAGCCGGATGTGCTCACGTTGACAGAACTCTTCCATGGCTCCCATGGAGAGATTCGTGCCATTATCTGTTAAAATGTTGTGTGGAAAACCAAAGCGGAAGATCACCTTTTTCATGAATTGAACCGCCATGGCCGCATCACACTTGCTCACTGGCTCTGCCTCTACCCACTTGGTAAATTTATCAACCGCCACCATAAGGTGGGTCTTCTTATCCTTGGACCTCTTAAAAGGCCCAACCATATCCAGCCCCCAAGTTGCAAACGGCCAGGTGATTGGAATCATCCTCAACTCCTGAGATGGAGCATGAGCTCGACGTGCAAACTTCTGACAGCCGTCACACTTTCGGACCAGATCCTCTGCATCAGCATGAGTTGTTAACCAGTAAAAACCGTGCCGGAAAGCCTTAGCCACCAAGGATTTTGAACCGGCATGATGACCACAATCTCCTTCGTGGATTTCACGCAAGATCTCACAACCTTCTTCAGGAGAAACACAACGCTGAAATGCCCCTGAGACACTGCAATGATGTAACTCGCCATTGACAATAGTTATGGACTTAGACCGCCGGATTATCTGCTTGGCCAAAACTTCGTCCTCTGGTAACTGGCCCCGGTTCATGTACGCCAGGTACGGAAATGTCCAATCAGGGATAGCATGAAGAACCGCCACTAATTGAGCTTCTAGGTCAGGAATAGCCAAATCTTCCTCCGTCGGTATCTTGACTGACGAATGATGCAAAACATCAAGAAAATCATTAGGCGGCACCGGTTTACGCTGGGATCCGAGCCAGCTTAGAGCATACGCCGCTTCATTCTTGCGCCGATCAATGTGCTCGACCTGGTAACCCTTGAAATGACCAGCAATGATATCCACCTGACGTCAATAAGCCACCATAAGTGGATTCTTGGAGTCCCATGTACCAGATACCTGCTGAGCCACGAATTCGGAGTCGCCGAAGCAACGTACCCGGATTAGGTTCATCTCCTTAGCCACCCGAAGACCATGGAGCAAACCTCATACTCAGCTACATTGTTAGTACAGGGAAACATTAAGCGGAGAACATAGCAAAATTTGTCACCTCGAGGGGAAGTGAGAACCACTCCAGCCCCCAAGCCCTCCAATTGCCGAGATCCATCGAAGTGAATAGTCCAGTATGTGTTATCCGGTTTATCCTCCGGTGCCTGCAATTCTGTCCAGTCATTGATGAAATCCACGAGTGCTTGGGATTTGATAGCAGTGCGAGGCATATATTTTAACCCGTGAGGCCCAAGCTCAATAGCCCACTTAGCGACCCGGCCAGTCGCCTCCTTGTTCTGAATGATGTCTCCCAATGGAGCGAAACTGACCACAGTGATGGGATGGCCTTGAAAGTATTGCTTAAGCTTCCGACTTGCCATAAAAACTCCATACACCAGCTTCTGCCAATGGGGATATCTATATTTGGACTCGATGAGTACCTCACTGATATAATAAACCGGCCGTTGAACCGGATATTCCTTACCTGGCCTCCTTGCGCTCCACCACGATAGCCACACTGACAGCTTGGGCATTAGCAGCCACATATAATAGCAAAGGTTCCTTATCTATGGGGGCAGCAAGAACGAGCGGCTCGGCTAACTGCCTCTTCAAATCCTCGAACGACGCATTAGCAGCATCACTCCAGACAAAGTTGTCTGTCTTCTTCATCATCTGATAAAGCGGAATCGCCTTCTCCCCCAGCCGGCTGATAAACCGGCTTAGCACCGCAATGCAACCCGCCAGCAGTTGAACATCATTGATACACGCCGGTTTAGCCAGGGACATAATAGCCTTGATCTTCTCCGGATTAGCTTCAATGCCCCTGTTAGACACCAGAAAACCCCAGAACTTGCCAGCTGGCACACCAAAAACACACTTAGCTGGATTAAGCATCATCTTGTAAACCCTCAGATTATCAAAAGTTTCCTGCAAGTCAACTATGAGTGTCTCTGCTTTCCTGTATTTCACCATGATATCATCCACATAAGCATGAACATTGCGCCCAATCTAATTATGAAGGCAATTCTGCACACACTGCTGATAAGTCGCCTAAGCACTCTTGAGCCCAAAAGGCATAGAAACATAGCAGAAGGCTCCATAAGGAGTTATAAAAGCCGTCTTCTCCTGGTCGTTAACTGCCATTTTGATCTGATGGTAACCCAAATAAGCATCCAGAAAACTCAAACGCTCACAAACCGCCGTAGCATCAATGATTTGATCGATACGAGGGAGGGCAAAGGGATCAGCTGGGCAAGCCTTGTTCAAATATGTGTAGTCCACACACATACGCCAAGTGTCGGTCTTCTTAAGTACCAGCACCGGGTTAGCCAACCACTCCGGGTGAAAGACCTCCACAATAAACCCTGCTGCCAATAGCTGGGCTATCTCTTCACCAATGGCCTTGCGTCTCTCTTCATTAAAGCGGCGAAGAAACTATTTGACCGGTTTAAACTCGGGATCAATATTAAGAGTGTGCTCAGCGAGTTCCCTCGGCACACCTGGCATGTCAGAAGGTTTCCATGCAAAGATGTCCCCGTTCTCACGGATGAACTCGATGAGCGCGCTTTCCTATTTCGGATCCAAGTTAACACTGATGCTAAACTGCTTGGATGAATCGCCGGGAACAAAATCAACCAACTTGGTCTCCTCAGCCGATTTAAACTTCAAAGCCGGATCATGTTCTGTAGTGGGTTTCTTCAGAGAAGTCATATCCGGCGGATCAACATTGTCTTTATAGAATTTTAACTCCTCTGTTGCACAAACTGACTCAGCATAAGCCGCATCACCTTCTTCGCATTCCAAAGCAATCTTGCTGCTACCATGAACTATGATGGTCCCCTTATGACCAGACATCTTGAGCTGCAGATAAACATAACACGGCCTTGCAATGAACTTAGCATAAACCGGCCGTCCCAACATGGCATGATACGGACTTCTGAGTTTGACCACTTCAAAGGTCAATGTCTCGGACCTTGAATCATGATCATCTCCAAAACCACCTCCAGAGCTATCTTACTGACCGGGTAGGCCGATTTACCAGGTACCACACCGTGAAAAACGGTTTTCGACGGTTTAAGATTCTTATCCGTTTACCCCATACGCCGGAAGGTTTCATAATACAAGATGTTGATACTGCTCCCTCCATCCATGAGCACTTTGGTGAACTTATAGCCTCCAACTGTGGAGCGACCACTAACACCAGATGCCCCGGATTATCAATCCGGGGCGGATGATCTTCTCGACTCCACACAATAGGATGCTCAGACCAGCACAGATAACGGGGCACTGCCAGTTCAACGAAGTTCACTGCCTCTTATGGAGTTTCTGATCGCGTTTGCACAGACTAGTAGTGAAAACATGATACTGTCCACCATTTAACTGCTTTGGGTTACTCTGATAACCTGACTGCTGCTGTTGCTGATTCCCCTGTTGATTATAACAACCTTGGTTGCCCTGATTGCCTTGATTACCCTGTCCACCTTGGTTACCCTGAAAACCTGAACCGGAATTACCTCCACCATAACCCGGTCCGTGAAACTCGGGTCATGAACCACCGGACGGTCCATGATCATACCGGAAGAGATCTGAATTTTTGAATTCTCTCGTAAAGAAGCAATCCTTCCATAGGTGCGTAGCCGGTTTATCTTGCGTCCCGTGCTTTGGGCAAGGGTGGTTCAACAGACGCTCCAGGTTCATGCCTGATCCTCCGCCCCATGGAGGTGGTTTACCCTTGTGGTGCTGATTATTGCCCTGCACATTGGTGTTAGCCACAAAGCCAGAATTAGTATCCGCCTTGCGCTTACCGTTATTGTCATGGCTCGCCTGGTTATGCTGCTGCCCTTTTGCGCCGAAGTTCTTCTTTCCCTTCTCCGGCTCCTCATCATCAGACTCGGGATCCTTAGAATTATCAGAATCGGCATACTTAACCAAAGCTGCCATAAGCGTTCCCATGTCATTGTAGTGACACTTGAGCCGTCCCAACTTCAACTTCAATGGTTTAAACCGGCAATTGCCCTCCAATGTTATGATTGTCGGATTAGCATTGATGCGGTCCAATGAATGTAGAATTTCCGAAACCGGCGCACCCAATGAGTCATTGATTCGCCTTCTCCTTGGACACAGGCAGCCAGATCCACGACTGACATGGGTTGCTTGCACGTGTCTTTGAAGTTTGCTATAAACCGGGCCTTCAACTCGTCCCATGAACCGATCGAATTAACCGACAGACTCTTTAACCAAGTGCGGGCCGTTCCGTCCAACATCATGGTGAAGTACTTTGCACACGCCGCTTCGTCCACATCCAGCATCTCCATCACCATCTCATAACTCTCAACCCATGATCGGCGGTGTAATTAGGCACTTTACGCGGGCCCTTGAAATCCTTGGGTAACCACACATTACGCAGAGCTGGGGTGACACAAGGTACCCCCCAAGAGCCGAAAGCCAATCCTCGTTCAACTGATGTTGTCGGTTGAACCGGAGCGGGTTGATGATTCGCATATTGTGCTGCCAACTGCGCTGCTAACTCTGCCTCCCGTCGTGCTCTGCCATTGTTCACTACATCCCGAGCATTCATACCACCGCGCGATGGATTAGGCCCTCGAGGGGCGTCACGGTGCCGCACACTGCTTGACACAGCCGGTTCATCAATGTGCCTGCTGTAACTCTTGCTCGGACGAGGGGTTGAATGTATTCTGTCTCTGCTATATGAATAAGCCTGCTGCTGCACCATAGCGGTTTGAAGAAGATCCCTGGCCCATCGCGTTTCAACCGCCGACAGTGATTCGCCCTCCATCGGTATAGCTGCCAAAGGAGATGCCACAACAATCATGTTATCCAAAGGGCTAGAGAAGTGACCCGGCGGCATCGCAAGTATTGCGGCGGGTTATCTGTTCGTCGAGGCGGGTCCGTCACCCGTGGCTGACCCGGTGCTCCTGTCCCCGGTGCCTTGGTCCGGTTCACCGCTGCCGGATCACTTGGTCCAGCTCCTCGCGTATTGAAGAGATTCATTCCTTCGTAAACCAGCGGCAGACGAGACCGGTGCCTCCTCCTCAGTACTTCGTTTGATGTGTTCTGATCCAGCATGAGCCGGTAATTCTACGCCTGGATCTACTGTGACTGGGCATCTAAAGCGGCCCGTTCTTCAGCCATCCTGGTTTCCTCAGCCGCCAAGTCCTCCTTGGCCTGAGTGATCTGATCCCGCAGCTTTATAACCTCTTATGCTGATCCTGAGTCTCCGGGCTAACTGTTGTGGTCAACAATGTCATCCAGGCATCTAATAAACCGGACAGAACTTGAGTCGGCCGGCGTGCAGGGCCTCCTGCCACGGCTGCCGATTCGGAAATCATTGCTGCTGCAGTTGAAGATTGCAATGTGGGCTGCGTACCGGCCATCAAGATTGCAACCTGGTTTGGCGGTTCAAAGGGGTCCGGAATACTGTCGCCATCAGAACAGCCCCCAATCCGGCCATCTTGCAATTGGTATAGTGACTCGGTTTTGCCGGTAGATGACTCGCCATCTGAGTAGACGACCGTCTCACCATCAGACACCGGTTCAGATTCCACACCATGGATGAATCCAAAGAACGCATGCTTCATGGTAGGCTGAACCCGGGCTGGACTCGCATGCTGAGCCGTGTCGACGAGGTCGGTGGAGGTGTCCGGCTCAGGGCCCGGTTCACCGATCTTGCCGATGAAAACGTGAATTCTGCCAAAGGGAACCCGGTACCCGTACTCAATTGAGTCGGCCTCGGGGCCCCAGCCTGCGTCGTCGATGTAGAGCTTGCCGCGACGACTCTTGGTCATCCGGCCAACTGCGTATCCCTTGAGTCCTTCAAAGTTGCCCTTCAAGAACTCAAAATCATCATGCGATAGCCCCACGGTGGGTGCCAACTGTCGTGGAATTAACACGTCAGATGTCCTAGTGAGAGGAGTTAGTCGTGGAGCCATCACAACAAGGTTAGCTAAAAGGGGTTAAACCGGACAAAGGACACAGAGAGTTTATACTGGTTTGGCCCCTTGCGGTGAAGGTAAAAGCCTACGATCCAGTTGTGGTGGAATTGATGGGGTCTCGATGAGCATGGAGCGAATCCGCTTTACCTACCTCTCGAGTTGTTGTTTTTTTGTCCCTGAACCGCCGTCGGGTCATCCCTTTATATACACAGGTTGACGCCCGGCGGTTTACAGAATACCGAGGCCGGCTCATATACATGTCCGGCTTGGTTTCTACCTTTCCCTAACTTACAACACAAGTTATACATCTCATGGCGATTTATGAGTATGGGCCCTAATCCGCCCTTGGACCCTTGGCCTCTAAACTTCAATAGCACACCACCATATTCCTTGTCTTCATGGGCTTCAATATGGATGAGCATAACCCGGCCCCTCCTGGACGGTTTATACTCAGTAGTTATATCCCCAACAGGGTGTGTTGTGCTGGACACCATTATTGTGACTCAAATATCTTTTGCCATGTTATATGACATAAATACCTATGGACCAACATGCCAGCTCTCCCTCTATCTCACTACAATACAATAAAGGGTGGGGCATACTTGATCCCAACAACGTTCTTATTTTCCTGTAAAATTATTCGCTTGGTTACTCCTGACAAGCGGGCCACACTTATTGTTGTGAGATAGAGAGAATCGAGATGTGGGTCGAGGATTATTTTTGTCATATAACGTGGTCAACGGGTTTTACGTGAAAATAACAATGTCTAACACTACTGCAGGATACCACTAACGCGACACTACGATCAGAGACCCTTCGATGAAACTGTGTGCGATGCAATAATCACAAATGATGGTGTAAAAAAACCTTCAAAAAATGTGCAAAACATTTGCGATGACGGATGCATCAAACACGGTTCAGATTTTTGTTGCGTGTGCGATTCAGGGCATACGGTTCGGTTCAATTAACTCTTTGCGATGAGGAGGAACAAAAGAAATGGGCTGCCAGATGAAGGCGTGTGCGATGTAGAGCATACGGTTCACCCGGATGAACTGTTTGTGATGAGGCGGAACAACAGAAACGGGCAGCCAAATGAAGGTGTTGCGATATACGGGATACAATTCACTCAGATGAACTGTTTGCGTTGAGCCAAGAGAACAGAAATTGTTCAACTTACCAATATGTGTGTGATACGCGGCAAACAGGTCTGTAATCAGAAATGTGTGGGAAGACCGATATCAACACATACAATTCCTATTAACAAGCCGTGTGTGTTATGAGCAAACAATTGCTAGTATACAATTATCAGTGATTGATGAAATCATCACCGACGGGTTCCATTGTTTAGTGTGTGTGCGATGTTGTCGGTGTTCTGGGAATGGGGGTCCCCAGATTTGCCTACCTGCAGCCTGCGGCTTGGCTCAAGCAGTGGCCCAGTACGGCCCGTCTTCATCAACCCAAGTTCAAGACCCTCGCGAGGGGCCAAGCCTCGCGGGGCGGACGACGCAAGGCTTCCTCAGGGGCGGCCTCACCAGGCAGGCTCGCGAGGAGGCGGAGAGATCAAGGCAAGGAGTACCTCGCGAGGTGCTCATGACGCAAGCCATGATGATCGAGACCAGGCAGGCGCCAGCCCGCGCAGTGTCCTCATTTCTTCTTTGGCGCAAAGGGGGCAAGCGCATGCGCGGAGTACCGAGGCATCAAGCAAAGGTTACCATATCAGTGCAACGAGACCAAGACCATTAGGACAGCAGGACGGAGGTCGTCGTGGAGCCCAAGACGGCGTCATCGCCAGTGCCTTTGGCAGTCGAAGACCAACTTCAGTCAGGATAGCTTGTACTAGTTGTCCCCCCTTCAAAATAGCCGTTGTTGGCTCCCTTCCCGCTCAATATTTGGGAAGAGGACCAGGACCCCTATAAATAGATATAGCCACAACAGTAGAAGCGATCGAGATCTCACCTAGAGCCAACAGAGATGGAGCCATTCCTCTCCAAGCACACCATCACAAGAGCACCCCTCGCGAGGCTGTTCTTCCTTTGTACTATTCATCATCAGCCCCAGAGGCAATCCACCACACCACACACTGGATTAGGATATTACACCACAATGGTGGCCTGAACCAGTATAAACCTTGTGTCCCTTGTGTTGTTCATCGTGTAGCTTAAATTCACGACGAGGCTTTGGGGCGTCGATCGGTAGGGAGAAGATCTTCGTGCGCACTCAAGAGTTCAAACCATAAGGGTTTTACCGAAACCCGATATCCGACATTTGGCGCGCCAGGTAGGGGTGCGCCGGAATCTTCTTTCCACGGTTCTGCGTCCCATCGTTTCGTCGCATCCATGGGGGACGCTCGCCGAGCTCGCGCCGAGCGTCGGGCTGCTCTCGCTGCCCGCGTCGCCCAGACGGCTCCTGTCGGTGGGCCTCCTCGTCGTTCCCCGTCGCATGCCGCCAACGCCACCACCGGCCCGGTGGGGGATGATCAGCAAGCATCATCGCTACATCCATCGGTGCACGCGGGAAGGCCGCACCGCCACCCCGTTGCTGACTCCAGTTGGTTCGTCGTCTCACGCTCGTCGCGCTCCCACGGACGCGCAGGCTACATTGCTCCTAGCACGTGAGCTCCTGCACTACCGCCCTGTCGACGACCTCTACGAGGAGTGGCTCGCTCGCATCACCGAGATCGTCAGCTCCGCAGGGGGCTCTCCTGCGCTGTCCCTTTCGCTGCCTCGCCCTCCGTCTTGCGTGGGCGATGCAGCCTAGGAGGTGCCTCCGCCACCTCCTCACCAATAAGGCGCCCTGGCTCCAAGGCGTGCGGCCCCTAGACGAGACCCGCCGCGTCCAGCGCCCGCGCGACAAGAAAGGAGCTGCCAAGAGATCCCTCAGCCTCAAGAAGGCGCTCGCGTGCTCCCTGCTCTAGCACGTCAAGACCGCATCCCTGCGCCAGCATGTCAAGACCCCGCGCTGCCCCTGGCGGCGGCGCGCGGGAATCTCCAAGAGCAATCCCCGCGTCTGCAAAGGGCTCCGATGGCCACTGCAGGCTGCCGCGCCTTCACCACCGAGCTACGCAGTGTCGCCTGGCTGGGCAAGTTCAAGCCGGATCTGCCTCCTTGCTACGACGACACCGCCGACCCCGCGGAGTTCCTGCAGCTCTACGAACTGGGCATCGAGGTGGCCAATGGAGACGAAAAGTTCATGGCGAACTGGTTTCCCATGGCGCTCAAGGATGGTCCCCGCACCTGGCTCTTGAACCTGCCTCCCGGCTCGATCTCGTCTTGGGACGAGATGCATAGCCGCCTCATCGCCAACTTCCAGGGCACTCACAACCGTCCTCCGGTCATGGGTGACCTGCACCGCATCAAGCAGCAGCCAGGAGAGACCTTGCAGAAGTACATCCTGCGCTTCAACAGTGCTCACCTCAAGATTCCCAAGGTGACTGAGGAGGCCATCATCTCAGTGTTCTCTGATAGCGTCCGCGATGTCAAGATGAAGGAGGAGCTGGCTATCCACGAGGATCTTTGCACATCTGTGGAGCTGTTCAACCTGGCGACCAAGTGCGCAAGGGCTGAGGAGGGGCGCCTCTCCCTTCTTGAGCTTCTAGTTGCCGACCGAGAAGAGAAGAAAGCCAAGGCCAAGGACGTGAAGCGCAAAGGAGCAGCTGTGCTCGCAGCAGAACCAGACACGAAGCGCGGCAGGGACCAGCCGGAGTCGTCCAAGGGAAACCGATAATGCGCCTACCACAACCTCTACACCCACAACACCAACGAATGCTAGCAGCTCAGAGCCGTTCGAGAAGGACGCATCGGTCGACGCCCCGAGCGCAATGACCGGGGTTACCGCCGAGGAGGAGGAAGAGGTGGAGGAGGATGGGACGACCGAGGCCCTTGCCAGGAGTGGCGTGACCGACCTCGCGAGGATCGCTAGCAGGACCAGCCTCGCGAGGGGGCTTGGAGGGATCAGCCTCACGAGGATCGCCCACAGGGCAACGCAGGCCTTCCTCCTTTACCGTCACTGCCAAGAAGGAATGATGAACACCACCAGGATGAGGGGGCTGGGGGCTTCCAGGAGCCGCGTGTTATCGCTTGCATCTTGGGCGTCGCCCAGGCCCCAGCATCTCAGCGCATCTTCAAGCAGTTTGCTCGCGAGGTTAATGCAGTCCTCCCCAAGCTCGAGGCCATTTGCCCTCTCAAGTGGTCCATGTGTGCCATCACGTTCAGCTCAGTGGATCAGCCCAAGTGTGCGGCTAAAACTGGCGTCCTCCCAATGCTTTGTTCCCCAGTCATCAGCAATGTGCAAGTTACCAGGACCCTCATCGATGGCGGCGCCGGACTCAATGTTCTGTCCGTTGAGACGTTCAACAATCTCCAAGTGCCATATGATCAACTTCAGCCAACCAAGCCTTTCTCAGCAGTCACTAACGGCTCCACCACTCTGATAGGGCATGATAGAGGCGGGGTGTCCCGATCTTTCGATAATATGATAGCTATCGATTTGGTGGAGACGACTTTGACGATCCGACTACAAGCGTGCACGACGTTGCGCCTTAGCAATCGATAAACCAACTCCGAGAGGTTATTGACCACGCCGGAGCACAATCAACCTGACCACGAAGGTCTATTCCTGCAAGCAATCGAAGAATAAGCAAGAATATGATAAAAGCAATCTGAATATTGCGAGTATATATGAAGTATTGATAAAGGTGGGGATCTGTAAGCGGTCTTGGTCTGGTCGTTGGACACAAACGAAGTACACGAAGTTGCAATGGCTAACTTTGAACTAAACAAATCCCAAGGGAAAAGCTACTAGATGGATCTACTTATATAGGAGCGAGGGGTGGCGGCCAAGGAGGTGGGAGGACGTCCCAAGGCAGCCTAAAACTAACCCTAGGTCATACAAGGCCAATGGGCCCAAGTGGAGGTGACGTAACACCTTTGGACTTGTAGTTTAACTCGGATTCTGGTGCAGCGTCATATTGTTTCGTCCATAACTCAACGCTCCGGACGGATTTTAAGGTGATTCCAATTGGGTTGGAAAGAGCATGAAATCTACTTTCCAACAAAAAAGAATCACCCAATTCGGAGTTTGTATGAAAAATTTGTTGGCGTTTTGAGTTAGGTATGTCTGTGCAGTCCCAATCTGAATCCAGAACGTGAGAGACTTGGACTCTATCTTCTCTTGGCCCAAAAGTGACGTGAGAGGACTTGTTGAACGGCACATAAACTTCTACTTTTCCCTTATCTTCATATGTGGATTGTACAAATGTCCCATACACCTGCAATTAGACAAAACACAAAAGTGTGTGAAGTATTTTTGTTCTGGATAACATAAATAGATTATTGAATAGTTTGCACTAGAAATCACCTGACAAATATGCATGTATGCAATATTTTTGGTCTTATCCAAGGTAGTCATGTCCTCATCATCCTCCCCTTCTTGAAAACAAAGCCGTCCTCGGCGTTGCTTAAATTGAAATATGGCTAACAGAACAGACAAGGTGTACATGTTGTTTATGTATATGTCATCCATTTTTACTTCCCTTGATTTTTGCACATATGACATATGTATATGTGAGGAACCTTCATAGATTGTAAAATATAAAGCCAAAATATTATCATAAGTAGAATGCATGAAAATATTCCAACTCAGTTTGCACATATAAGTGAAGCTCTTATTCATATCAAAAGATTGGCAATATTCATCATTAAACCATCTCAACATTGGTGAATAAACCTTACGTGCATCAAATTTACATGCTACAACATGCTTAAATAAGAGAACATGCAATAAGTCATTTGACATAGAATGATCACCAAGATTAGAGGTCATATCAAAATGATTAAACATTGTCACAATTATTTTAAAATGTATTTGATCCAAATCTGATTTTTTTCCTGATTCACATGGTTCTTTGACATCAATAGTTAATTCAATGGGCGCACTCAAAATTGTTGGTATTTTAGTTGTTTGATCACATGATGCATTCATGATAGTAACATGATTCTTTAAACTAGGTGGCGTGCTCAAATCAACAGGTAACTCAACACATGATGTATTTAAGTTAATTAGGCATGCATCATTCTCATGTGAAATTATATCATCAATACCTTTACTGTTACCTTGTCGCAAAGATGTAACTGATGTAGGAATGGACAATGGTAATATACCATACACTTGAGATGATGTCGCACTCACAATCTGAGGTGTGGCTGCTCTAGAAGGTGCAATGATGGAGGAATCAACCGATGGTAGTGAGCATGAATTGGAATAGTAATTGTTGTAGTCACCCAATGCATCCTCCTGTAACTGTCTCTCAAAGGTACAAGCACGAACATACATACCAGTAATGCAACGAGGAATATACTGAAATCTTGCCTGAATATCATGGTTCAAACCAACAAAAAATCTATTCATTGTATCATCCTTAGATTCTTCCATGTCACAATGATGCATATAAGATTTGAACTCTTTGTAGTAAGCATGAACAATGTCGTTGCCTTGTTTAAATTGTTCAAATTTGCGAAGCAATTCACGAGGATAGTAAGGAGGGAAAAATTGTTGTCTCATTACATCTTTCAAATCTTTCCAAGTTGTGGGTTGGTTATCACTGTTTTTCTTACAATGCACACTCCACCAAACAGAAGCAAAACCAGTAAATGCTCTAGTGGTAGCTCGTACTCGCTCAAGTTCAGAAAAGTCATGGTGACTAAAAACTTGTTCAACTTCAAGCTCCCTAGCAAGATAAATAGCAGGAATAATCTACCCTCAAATGACGGTGAAGAGATAACCTGACCATGTGCTTGTGTGTGTTGTCCCAACTCTTGTGATGGTGGAGATGTGTCCGTCATCCAAGAACTTCTATCTCCAGAACCTGTCATGATTAGTAGAAACAAGAAACAAAATTCGAGAATAATGTTCCTATGAACTACTAGGATGTGGTGGTAGAACGCTCACAGTATAGCAAATATCAGTATCTTACAAGTTCTTACCATGCAGCAGGTGGTGACAGGCAACCAGCGGTGTCAAGTAACTCTGAAGATTGTGTAAAGCGATTGCCAGTGGAACGTACGTATACACGGTGTAGAAATATGTGGAGCTGGGTTGGCTATATATGATAGCAAAAAAATTAGCAATAATCAATTCAAAGATGCAATGTTGAATAAACGCTCAACGACGGTACTGTGTTGGTCCTAGGCTAGACCGGACTAGAGATGCGAGCTTAGAACACTAATGAGGTCACGACGTAGCACAACTAGCATCAATGAAGGATACTAAGTAGCTCTGGACAGCAAGATATAAGTGAAGATCACAATGGCAGTGAAGATAATGATGAAAAACAACTCCCAAGCAGGATATACAACAACTCTCTCTCCAACTTTCCTCTTGAAAAGTTTGAGCCAATTTTCTGATTAATTTTTTCAAAGAATTCTACTAACTCAAGCTTTCCAATGCAAAAAGAATCACTCAATCCGAAGTGATATGAGGAGTCAAAGAATTCTAAAGATGGCCTGAACAATTGGAACAAGCTATGTTCACGAACTTCGGAGGGCAAAAAGACCTATTTAGAAGCCGATTTTGAGGTGTCAAATATTTAAATAGCTTTTGCAACTATTTAGATGCGGCTTGTCGCTAGATTTAATGTGAGTACTCATGGAGCCAAAACAGACTTCGTATGAGGAAGATACACCTATTTTACTGAACAGTGCGCAAAACAGATTCCAATCCGAATTCAGGTACGGGATTGATTCTAGATAGATCTGAATTTTTTTTCTTCTCTCTTTTTTTTCTCACACTTTTTTCTTTTTCTTATCTCTTTTTATTTTTCTTATCTCTTTTTATTTTTCTTATTTCCCTTTTTTTCTTTTTTTTTCTCTGTCTTTTTTTCTCCCTCTTTCCAAGACAAACTAGATAAGATGCAGATTGGATCAGGCCAAGATGTGAATGACCTCAACTATGATTATGACAATGAATAGTGCGTAGCACGTGGTGGAAATTGATGGATGGGATGGTGGACAGTGGAAGGGATAATGATGCAGCAGCGGCGTGACTAATGTGAACAGAACTCGAAACTCTAAAGGAACTAGACACTAAGACCAGCAACTCGACACGACGATGCAACCGATAATTTAATAATGCAAACAATGAAAAGAAAATTTCAAAGACTTGGACTGGCTAGGACAAAGGATGAATAGATCTAACTTTTTTTGTGGCTTTTTCTTGGACAATAGGTAAGAAAATAAATCGAATCTAGGGATAACTGGAAAATCTCACCGAGCAACCTGAAAACTGATACCACTTGATAGAGGCGGGGTGTCCCGATTTTTCGATGAGATGATAACTATCGACTTGGTGGAGACGACTTTGACGATCCTACTACAACCGTGCACGACGTTGCGCCTTAGCAATCGATAAACCAACTCTGAGAGGTTATTTACCACGCCGGAGCACAATCAACCTGACCACGAAGGTCTATTCCTGCAAGCAACCGAAGAACAAGCAAGAATATGATAAAAGCAATCTGAATATTGCGAGTATATATGAAGTATTGATAAATGTGGGGATCCGTAAGCGGTCTTGGTCTGGTCGTTGGACACAAACGAAGTACACGAAGTTGCAATGGCTAACTTTTAACTAAGCAAATCCCAAGGGAAAAGCTACTAGATGGATCTACTTATATAGGAGCAAGGGGTGGCGGCCAAGGAGGTGGGAGGATGTCCCAAGGCAGCCTAAAACTAACCCTAGTGTCGGTGTCAAAACCGGCGGATCTCAGATAGGGGGTCCCGAACTGTGCATCTAGGCGGATGGTAACAAGAGACGAGGGACACGATGTTTTACCCAGGTTCGGGCCCTCTTGATGGAGGTAAAACCCTACGTCCTGCTTGATTGATATTGATATTGTGGATGTTTACAAGAGTGGATCTACCACGAGATCAAGGAGGCTAAACCCTAGAAGCTAGCCTATGGTATGATTGTAATGGTTGTTGTTGTGTCCTACGGACTAGAGCCATCCGGTTTATATAGACACCGGAGAGGGCTAGGGTTACATAGAGTCGGTTACAATGGTAGGAGATCTACATATCCGTATCGCCAAGCTTGCCTTCCACGCCAAGGAAAGTCCCATCCGGACACGGGACGAAGTCTTCAATCTTGTATCTTCATAGTCTTGGAGTCCGGTCGATGATGATAGTCCGGCCGATGATAGTTCGGCCGATGATGGTAGTCCGGCTATCCGAACACCCCCTAATCCAGGACTCCCTCAGTAGCCCCCGAACCAGGCTTCAATGACGATAAGTCCAGCATGTGTGTAGTCTTCGGCGTTGCAAGGTGGGTTCTCCTTCAAGTTCCACGTACCTGCTGAACAGTGTCCGGCTTCCTCATCAATGTTGCGCGTCTTGGCTTCCACGCCCAATAATGGCCTTCTTCCACGCGTCGCGCGAATGTGAAAAGCTAGGGTGTCTTTTATGTTTTACCCCCTAGTTGTGCGAATAATCTGCCTATAAGGGAGGAAAGAATCCAGATCCAAATCACCATCTTCCTCCCGCAAATACTCATCGGAGCGCTTTCGACCAAGAATCCATTCCATCATGGACCGTCAACACGGCTCCTCTTCTCGCGCTCCCAGCCCTTTGCCAGGAGATCGGAGGAGATGCTCTGTTCCGCAAAACAAGCTGGTGAAGCTCCAAGCGGGGGGATATCTCCCTCCGGCCTTCATGGTTCCGGTTCGAGCCGGGCTGGCCACCTACAAAGGTGGGAAGCAAGAGGAGGTTACCCCAAATCCCAACAAAGGGGAGCGGGTATGCTTCGTCCCCTATCTAATAAGGGGGCTCGGATTTCCTGTACACCCATTCCTCCGCGGGCTCCTGAAGTTCTACGGACTCCAGCTTCATCACCTCACGCCCGCCTCAATCCTGCATATTGCGGGTTACATAGATCTTTGCGAGCTATTCCTGGGCGTCGAGCCCCACTTCGCGCTGTGGAAGAGGTTGTTCTATCTTGTACCCCGCTCTCACGAGGGGTCCATATATCAAGTGGGCGGCGCCGAAATATGACGCGTTGCCGGGACCGGATATCCATCCGGAACCCCTAAGAAGGCGTCCGAAGACTGGCCTTCGGAATGGTTTTATATAGAAGACGCTCCGCTGCCGGACCCTGTTCGGATCGGCCTCCCGGAGTTCAGCAATGCTCCTCTGAAGAAACGCCTTAGTTGGTGTCCGCGGAGCCCCCAACTGGAGAAAGACAAGAGCGTCCATTATTTGATGGGCCGAATAAGGTTACTGGCCCATTCCGGGTTGACCATGATTGGAGTCATGGCAACATGCATTATGCGGGGGGTGCAGCCACTACAATACAGGGGCCACCCCATGTGGGATTTCAACGGGGAGGACGACGCCACCCGTCATGGCCGCAAAGGGCCGGATTCGGCCGAAGACCTGGTGACGATCCTGTCCGGCCTGTATAAGGAGGAGAAGGAGGATTTCCTTCGGACGAACCCGTTAAATGGGTTCTCCATGAATAATCCCCGGCCTTGGGTAAGCGAACACTCTGCGTGCCCGACCCATGCTTTTTGAAACTTAAGTTTCTTATATTGTGTTCTTCTTTCGACGCCGGAGCTGCGCCGGATCGTGGAGGACATGCTAAGTCCATCTCCGCAACCCGAGGATCCAGAGAGATCCCGGGATCCGGCCTCCGAAGAGGATCCGGACATAATGGTGGAGCTAATCGACGGGGTGTTCCACCAGCTCAGCATGGACAATGCTTTAGTCGCCATCACGACCGACTATCCCAGACTATATTCGGCTTCCCAGGTGATTGCGACCGAAGTCCTGACACCGTCATTCCTTCCTTGCTTATTTCTGACCACCGTATATGATGGCACTGTGCAGGAGGCGCCCCTAGGGCGAGAAGCCGAGCCCGTGGTGGCTGGCCAACAAAGGCCAGTACGGACCAGTAGGCGGAAGAGGAGCGCGGCGCGGACTGAAACGTCGCCTCAAAGGTGTAGCTCACAATTCATAATTTAGAGCAAGGTTCCTAGGAAGCGTTTGAGTGCTCATGAGTTTTGTAGGGAAAAAGCGTCCGCCGGACTGCGGGCGTGGAGGTTGCCAATCCAATCTCTACCAGCCAGGCTCCAGCACCTGATCTGGAGGGGGAGGCGAGCGCAAGGCGCGAGCCGGACGTTCCTCCGACGGAGGATGCCGATAGACTGTCCGCCACCAAGTCTGAGGTGGAGAGTGCCCTGAATCACAGGCGCCGTCGGACAGTATTTCATGACGCGTGCTTCTCCCCCGAGGCGTTGAATGCCTTTAACGCGGGGGAGGCGCACCTTCGTGCTGCTCAAGATGGTTTTACCAGAGCCACGGAGCAGTATGTAAAAGACATACAGGTAAGAGAATTTAATAGTTGTATATGCCAGTAGCCCCCGAGACTTAAAGTAGTTATATTAACTAATTTAAGGATCATATGAAACGTAGGATCTTACCGAGAAGAATGCCCAACTGTCTCAGGAGCTGCAAGAGTGCAAGGCCCAACTTGAGGCCGCACTATCTGGCACAGGAGGAAACACAGGACCTCTCCTGGTAATGCATTATTTTAGAAAGATAAGTAGCGTTTGGCCTGTGCGCAAGTCTAAAAAATGACGTTGCAGGTGCTGCCGGACAAGATCAGGACAGGCAAGAACTTCTGCGCCAACTAAAGGCCGGCGAGAGGGTGCTGCATAAGGTGCAGCATGAAAGGAACAAGCTACAGAATTCCCATGCCCAGCTTGGAGAAGAGCTGAAAGGCGTTCGGGCCGAGCTGTCGGGCTCCGTTAAGGAGAATCAGCGGCTTCGTCGCGGCATCTATAGTAAGTGCTTGAGTGAACTCCTTTGAAAAGAAGAGTTCGGCGAGGAAGTCAATTTAACAGTATATGTCTGCAGGTATGCTCACAGGTCGCCCTACGGAGGAGATGCCCGTATCAACGGGTGACCAACTTCCCGAATTGTTGCAACTAATCGAACGAGTTCGGCAGGCAATGAGCGGCGTCATCCAGGCTTTATGGACAGCCTTCTCCTTACCCGAGGGTCTTGGGGAGCTTGCGGAGAAGCTTCAGGGAGTGCGGCAGCGCTTCCATTTATGGAAGATTTCGGCCTGCCGCCAAGGTGCCAGGGAGGCCTGGGCCATGGTAAAGACGCGGTACAAGAAGGCGGATCCCAACCACATGGCCGAAGTCGGACCTGTGGGGCCCGATGGGAAGGAGATCCCTGTGAGTTTAGTATACGGCCAAGTAGAGTTGGCCGCTAAATTTTCCCAACAGGATTGTAAATTAGACAACCTGTTAGACGGGATTGAGGAAGAATACAATCAGTCGATTTGACAATGTATTATAAAATGACATGTAAAATGCCTTCTAGCTGGATTGTAGATCATTTTTCTTTGCCGACCTTTTCGCTTCGACCTCGGGACCCTAGAGTCCGGAGTGTGTCCGAATACCTTCTTGGTTATGAAACAACCAGGGTATGCCTGGAGACCAGGCGTAGGGGTCATTAGTGCTTTATTAGACAAGTGCCCAACTAGTTATGTTATATTACATGGGTAGTAAGAAACATCTTCCAGGGAGAATAGTTCCGTTAAGGGTTCCTTTCCTTTGGGGGTGGCATGCCCTAAAGTGCATGTCCGGACTGCGAAAAAAGCAGAAAAACATCTGGGGGCAGATAAATAAATAGATAAAAGATCATCTTTTAAGTCACCGACCGAATATTCCCTTAAGAACGCTAGCTTTCGGCTTCACCCAGTCTGAGGTACACATCCGGCTGACCCGGCAGTAACAATCGCAGAGGTGCTCCCTTTACCTCCTAGCCGAACAATCGGGAATGTAGGGGTAAGCACAGGAGCCAGGCAACCCAGCTTGGCCAAAACTTAAGTCATATCGATGCATATAATGGTGAATAAAAGGTACATGTGGAGGCTTGACACATGTGCTGGGCATGAAGCCCTTATAATTAAGCTTCTGGTAAAGAAGCCCCCAGGTATAATGAGTGCGGATAGCACATCAGTTGCACGCGAACGTTGCGCAAGTGGACCCTTTAAGGCTTGGATGAATAGGGTTGAGAAGAAAAAGATAAACAAAAGGCAGCTGAAGTAAAAAAAAATTTGGATGGGGGAAAGGGACGAACTCTTAGTCCGGCGCTAGGCATAGAATCTTCGGAGGCGGGCTGCATTCCATGGGTTCGGCTCGAGTCGGTTATCCGATGCATTTCGTAGACGGTACGCTCCGCCGGTCAGGACTTGATCAATGATGAAGGGGCCCTCCCATTTGGGCTTGAGCTTGTCCTTTTTCTTGTCCGGCAGGCGTAGAACCAGTTCGCCAACGTTGTAAGTCTTGGCCCGTACTTCTTTGCTTTGGTATCTTCGAGCCTGCTGCTGATAGAATGCGGAACGAGCCTTGGCGACATCGCGTTCTTCCTCCAATGCGTCCAAGCTGTCCTGCCGATCCAACTCGGCTTCTCTTTCCTCGTACATGCGCACTCGAGGTGAGTCATGAATTATGTCGCAGGGCAAAACTGCTTCTGCGACGTATACCATAAAAAATGGTGTGAATCCGGTAGTACGGGTAGGTGTTGTCCGCAGCCCCCAGAGTACGGAGTCGAGCTCCTCTACCCAGTGCGTGTTAGATTTCGTAAGGGACCGCACTAGTCTGGGTTTGATGCCGCTCATTATTAGACCATTTTCTCGTTCCACTTGACCGTTGGTTTGAGGATGATAGACTGAAGCGTAATCGAGCTTGATGCCCATATTTTTGCACCATGATTTAACCTCATCGGCCGTGAAGTTAGTGCCATTATCGGTGATGATGCTGTGGGGGACACCATAACGGTGTACTACCCCGGATATAAAGTCTATCACTGGTCCGGACTCTGCCGTTTTAACTGGCTTGGCCTCTATCCATTTGGTGAATTTATCCACCATGACCAATAGGTACCTTTGCTTGTGGGTTCCCCCTTTAAGTGGTCCAACCATGTCAAGCCCCCAGACCGCGAACAGCCAGGTAATGGGTATAGTTTTGAGGGCGGTGGGTGGCATATGGCTCTGATTAGCAAAGAGCTGACAACCGACGCATCTTTGTACTAAGTCCTGAGGATCTGCTCGGGCCGTCGGCCAATAAAATCCTGTACGGAATGCCTTTCCTACAAGGGCCCGAGCTGCGGCATGCTGTCCTCCTAGTCCGGCATGAATTTCAGCCAGGAGGTTTCGCCCTTCCTCTTCGGAGATACACCTTTGAAGGACTCCGGTTGTGCTTTTCTTATAAAGTTCTCCCTCATAGACCTTGTAGGCTTTAGATCGCCGGATAATGCAGCGGGCCTCATTTTGGTCTTCGGGAAGCTCCTGCCTAAGCAAGTAGGCGAGGAATGGTTCTGTCCACGGGGCAATTACTGCCATTATGTCTTGGGCGGAAGGTGTTATGTCATCGGCTGAATCGCCGGTTGGTGCGGCTTGTTCCGGTTTGTTATTTCCGGACTCCTCTTCCCATAGTACGAATGGCTTGAAGAGCCGTTCCAGGAAGATGTTAGGAGGGACAGCGTCGCATTTTGCGCTGAAGCGTGCCAGTACGTCGGTTGCTTGGTTATTATCCCGGGCTACGTGATGGAATTCAAGTCATTCAAACCGGGCTGACATTTTTAGGACAGCGTTGCGATATGCTGCCATTTTCGGATCTTTGGCGTCAAAGTCTCCGTTTATTTGGGATATTGCGAGGTTTGAATCCCCGCGCACCTCTAGGCGTTGAATGCCCATGGAGATTGCCATCCGGAGACCATGTAAAAGGGCCTCGTATTCGGCTGCGTTGTTGGAGTCCGTGTACATTATCTGAAGTACGTATTGGACTATGTCCCCGGTCGGGGACGTCAATACGATGCCAGCCCCCAATCCGGCTAACATTTTAGAGCCGTCAAAGTGCATAATCCAATTGGAGTATGCGCCGTACTCTTTAGGGAGTTCGGCTTCGGTCCATTCAGCGACAAAGTCAGCCAAAACTTGTGACTTTATAGCTCGCCGAGGTTTGTAAGTTATATCAAATGGTAACAGCTCAATGGCCCATTTTGCAATCCTGCCCGTCGCGTCGCGGTTGTTTATAATGTCGTTAAGTGGTACTTCAGAGGCCACTGTTATCGAACACTCTTGAAAGTAGTGTCGGAGCTTCCAGGATGCCATGAACACCGCGTATGCTATCTTCTGATAGTGCGGGTAACGGGACTTGCAGGGGGTTAACACAGTGGATACGTAGTATACTGGTTTTTGAAGAGGGAATTTATACCCTTCTGTCTCTCGTTCGACGACGAGTACCGCGCTTACAACTTGATGCATTGCCGTGATGTATGACAACATTGGTTCGCCCAGGTTGGGCACAGCCAGGACCGGATTTGTTGCCAATATGGCCTTTATTTCTTCGAGTCCGGCGGTGGAAGCATCGGTCCACTCGAAGTGTTCGGTGCGCCTAAGGAGGCGATAGAGGGGCAATGCCTTTTCTCCTAGACAGGAGATAAAGCGGCTTAGAGCCGCCATGCATCCAGTCAATTTTTGTATTTGCTTGAGGTCTTTTGGGATATCTAGCTGTGACAGAGCTCGGATCTTGGTTGGGTTTGCTTCAATTCCTCTACCGGATACGATGAAGCCCAGCAGCTTTCCAGCTGGTACGCCGAAAACGCATTTTTCCGGATTCAGCTTGATGTCATATGCTCTGAGGTTGTCGAATGTGAGCCTCAAGTCGTCTACCAGAGTTTCAACGTGTTTAGTTTTGACGACTACGTCGTCTACGTATGCCTCTACTGTTTTGCCGATCTGGGTAGCCAGACATGTCTGAATCATGCGCTGATATGTTGCGCCGGCGTTTTTAAGTCCGAAGGGCATCATGTTGAAGCAGAATGGTCCATATGGAGTAATGAATGCCGTTGCGGCTTGATCCGCTTCTGCCATCTTGATTTGATGATAGCCGGAGTATGCGTCCAGGAAGCACAATGAATCGTGCCCTGTAGTGGCATCGATGATTTGGCGATGCGGGGGAGGGGGAAGGGATCCTTTGGGCAGGCTTTGTTTAGGTCTTTGAAATCGACACATAGGCGCCAGGATTTGTCCTTCTTTGGTACCATTACCAGGTTTTCTAGCCAATCCGGATGTTTGATGTCTCTGATGAATCCGGCTTCCAATAGTTTGGCTAGCTCTTCTCCCATTGCCTGTCTTTTGGGTTCGGAAAATTGTCGAAGAGCCTGTTTGACTGGCTTGAATCCTTTTAGGATGTTTAGGCTGTGTTCTGCCAATCTGCGTGGGATTCCGGGCATATCCGAGGGGTGCCAGGCAAAAATGTCCCAATTTTCCCGAAGGAATTCTCGCAGTGCGGCGTCTATATCAGGGTTCAATTGTGCCCCGATGGAGGCCGTCTTTGTCAGGTCCGTTGGGTGGACCTGGAATTTTAATATTTCATCTGCTGGTTTAAAGGAGGTGTACTTGGATCTCTTATCGAGTATCACATCGTCCCTATACACCGTAGAGCGCAGCGCCGTGAGTTCCTCTGCCGCTAGGGCTTCTGATAGTGCCTCTAAGGCTAATGTGGCTGTCTTGTTTTCGGTGTGGAGTGCTATGTCCGGATCACTAACGAGAGTGATTATTCTGCCGGGCCCAGGCATTTTGAGCTTCATGTACCCGTAATGGGGTATGGCTTGAAAAATTGTGAATGCCTCTCGTCCTAATATAGCGTGATATCCGCTGTTGAATGGGGCCACTTGGAACGTGACTTCTTCGGATCTGTAATTGTCCGGCGAGCCGAATACCACATCGAGTGTGATTTTTCCTGTGCAGCGCGCCTCCCGGCTAGGGATTATTCCTCTAAAGGTTGTGCTGCTTCGCTCAATGCGGCTCCAGTCTATTTCCATTTTTTGAAGGGTTTCCTCGTAGATGAGGTTTAATCCGCTGCCGCCATCCATGAGGACTTCTGTAAGTCGAAAGCCGTCCACTATTGGACTAAGTACCAGTGCGGCTGGAGCTCGGGCTGTTCAGAATTTAGGTTCGTCGCTGGCGTTGAAGGTGATGGCTGTGTCGCTCCATGGATTGGTTGTTGCTACTTGGTAGACTTCGGCGAGGCTGCGGATTGTTCGTTTCCGCATATTATTTGATGCGAAAGTCTCGAAGACTGTTGATACCGTACTGATGTTGTTGGAGTGGTTTTCCGGGGCTAGAAGCTCCTCTCCACTTTTGGCCACCTGCCGTAATATCCAACATGCTCGAAGGCTATGTGTTGGGACGGCGCCTTCTGTACTGTGAATTTTACAGGGTCCGCTAAGCCATCCCTCCAGTACGGTTCCGTGCCCTTTATGGGGTTTTTGCTTTTTGGTTTTTGTATCTGGTGCCTGAGTGTAATGCACCCTTTTGTTGCGGACTAGGGTTGTATTCGGGGCTGGATTGTCCCAAAACTTATTTTCGGTTGTCCGGAAACTCTCCATCACACAGTACTTTCGTACTATGGACGCCAGGTCGGCGAAGCGTGTAATTTCACGACGGCTGACGGCATTCAAGATTCCCTCGTCCATGCAATTATTGCAAAAAATTGAGATTGCGTTTTCCTCTCGGCAGTCCTTTATCCTGTCCATAACCAGGAGGAATCTGGCCCAGTAGTGATGTACTGTCTTAGCGGGCTCTTGCCATATTAGAGATAGATCGCATATGTCTGGGCGGGTGGGTGGAATTAAGTCCAGAACCCTACCCATCTCAAGGCTCGAGGGCTGAGAAGTTTCCAAATTTGGAAGCTTGGATTGCTGGACGTTGTCCAACGAGTCTGGTCCGATGCCTGACTTTAAGTTCAGTGCTTGGTCAAAGTCCGTCCCTCCGCGGTGATAGAGGCTGAGGTGTCCCGTCTTTCGATGAGATGATGGATATCGCTTTGGTGGAAGTCGACTTTGACGATCCGACTACGAACGTGCGAGGACGTCGCGCCTTAGCAATCGCTAAACCAACTCCGAGAGGTTATTGACCACGCCGGAGCACGATCAACCTGACCACGAGGGTCTGTTTCCTGCGAGCAAACGAAGAACAAGCAAGAAACTAAGATTGCCATTTGGATATTGTGAATATAAGATGAAAGCTTTATTGATCAAGGTGGGGTTCTGTGACGCCTTTGTCTGGTCGTTGAACACAAACGAAGTACGCGAAGTTGCAGCTATGGCGAACTTTTAATCTAAACAAAACCCAAAGTCTAAACGATGCCCTAAGGGCTGTATATATGGAGGAAGAGGGGGGGAATTTCGTGGCCCTTTGTGGAGGGGTCCGAAATCAACCCTATCTCTTGTTTCCCCACACATATGGACTCTAAAAATAGCCTATACTTATGTATTTCGGAATTACATGGGCCTGGCCCAATAATAAGGTGACGCAGCACCTAAAATAGCCTCGGGACGAAATTTATGAAGTGGTATCTTGTATATTTCGTCCAAGGCTTCATGCACCCATTATGGTGGCTTCAAAGTCCTGAAATCATCACTTGTAACTCCGTTCTTGTTCCCCTTGCGCATGCCATCATCTCCATGCTTGTTCTTGCTCCAATGTTCATCCTTCTCCAAGCTAGGCCCTTCATTTGTAAGCAAAACAAATGTATCCAATTTAGGCAGCATCATATTCTCATGAACATTAAAATCATTACCAAGAAATGAAAGTACCTGGTAATTTAGTTGGCGTGCACGAGCTCTAGTAATTGGTCCAGTATGTATAGCAGCAGGGGCTGTGGGTGTAACAATTGTATTGATGTCCTCATCATCCTCCCCTTCTTGAAATGAAGTCGTCCTCGACGGAAGTTCATCTTCCTCACCCAAATAAGGCTTCAAATCTGCAATGTTAAAAGTGGGACTAACCCCAAAATCTGCAGGCAGCTCAAGTTTATATGCATTATCATTTATTTTCTCTAACACCTTAAAGGGACCATCAGCACGTGGCATTAACTTTGATTTGCGCAAATCAGGAAATCTATCCTTACGCAAATGTAACCAAACAAGATCTCCAGGTGCAAACACAACATGTTTTCTACCCTTATCTCCAGCAAGTTTATATTTAGCATTCATACGCTCAATGTTTTCCTTAGTTAACTCATGCATTTTTAAAATCAATTCAGCACGTTGTTTAGCATCAAAATTAACCTTCTCCGAAGATGGAAGAGGCAACAAATCAATAGGTGCACGAGGTAGGAAACCATACACAACTTCAAAAGGGCACATCTTAGTAGTAGAATGCAATGAACGATTATAAGAAAATTCAATATGAGGCAAGCATTCCTCCCACGTTTTCTTATTATTCTTCAAAACAGCCCTAAGCATAGTAGACAACGTTCTATTGACTACTTCAGTTTGTCCATCAGTTTGGGGGTGACAAGTAGTACTAAAAAGCAGTTTAGTCCCCAACTTAGCCCATAAACATCTCCGAAAGTGGCTAAGAAATTTAGTATCACGATCTGAAACAATAGTATTTGGCACACCATGCAAGCGAATAATTTCACGAAAGAACAAATCAGCAACATTAACAGCATCATCGCTTTTATGACATGGTATAAAGTGTGCCATTTTCGAGAATCTATCCACGACAACAAATATGCTATCCCTCCCCTTCTTTGTTCGAGGTAAACCTAAAACAAAGTCCATAGATATATCCTCCCAAGGAACACTAGGTACAGGCAAAGGCATATATAAACCATGAGGATTGAGTCGTGACTTAGCTTATTGACATGTAGTGCATCGAGCAATAAAACGCTCAACATCCCGTCTCATTTTTGGCCAAAAGAAATGTGTAGCAAGTACGTCCTCCGTCTTCTTCACGCCAAAGTGTCCCATTAATCCTCCTCCATGCGCCTCCTGCAACAACAAAAGACGAACGGAGCTAGCTGGAATGCATAGCTTGTTAGCACGAAACACAAATCCATCGTTAACGACAAACTTGTTCCACATTCTTCCTTCTTTACAATTCTGCATTACATCTTTAAAATCAGCATCATGCACATATTGATCTTTGATGGTCTCCAAACCAAATATTTTGAAGTCAAGTTGTGAAAGCATAGTATAGCGACGAGACAATGCATCAGCAATAACATTTTCTTTTCCCTTCTTGTGTTTAATGACATAAGGGAAAGTCTCAATGAATTCAACCCATTTAGCATGTCTACGATTCAGTTTAGCTTGACTTTTAATATGTTTCAAAGATTCATGATCAGAATGTATAACAAATTCTTTGGGCCATAAATAATGTTGCCATGTATCTAAAGTCCGAACAAGAGCATATAATTCTTTATCATAAGTAGAATAATTCAGACTAGGCCCACTCAATTTTTCAGAAAAGTATGCAACAGGTTTGCCATCTTGTAATAACACACCTCCTAATCCAATTCCACTAGCATCACATTCAAGCTCAAAAGTCTTATTAAAATCAGGAAGTTGGAGTAAAGGAGCATGTGTCAACTTATCTTTCAATACCGTGAAGGCTTCTTCCTGTGCGGTACCCCAAACAAAAGGCACATCCTTCTTTGTAAGCTCGTTGAGAGGTGCAGCAATGGTGCTGAAATCTCTCACAAAACGCCTATAGAATCCAGCGAGGCCAAGAAAACTCCTCACTTGTGTGACCGTTTTGGGCTGCGGCCAACTCTCAATAGCTTCAATCTTGGCTTTGTCAACTTCAATTCCCTGTGGAGTAACAACATAGCCAAGAAAAGATACTCGGTCGGTGCAAAAGGTGCACTTCCCAAGGTTACCAAACAAACGTGCATCACGTAGAGCAATAAAAACAGCACGTAAATGTTCCAAATGTTCTTCCAAAGATCTGCTATAAATCAGTATGTCATCAAAGTAATCTACCACAAATCGTCCAATGAAAGCACGTAAAACTTCGTTCATTAATCTCATGAAAGTACTAGGTACATTAGTTAACCCAAAAGGCATGACTAACCACTCATATAATCCAAACTTAGTTTTAAATGCTGTTTTCCATTCATCTCCCAATTTCATACGAATTTGATGGTAGCCACTACGCAAATCAACTTTGGAGAATATTGTAGAGCCACTCAATTCATCAAGCATATCATCTAGCCTAGGAATAGGATGACGATAATGAATAGTAATATTATTAATGCCTCTACAATCAACACACATACGTGATGTACCATCCTTTTTCGGCACTAGAATAATAGGAACAGCACAAGGACTAAGGGATTCGCGTATATAACCTTTGTCGAGAAGCTCTTGTACTTGGCGCATAATCTCCTTCGTCTCCTCTGGATTGGTACGGTATGGTGCACGGTTTGGCAGTGAAGCACCGGGAATTAAGTCAATCTGATGCTCAATCCCTCGAATAGGCGGTAATCCCGGTGGCACGTCTTGTGGAAAGACGTCAGCGAACTCCTGCAAAATGTTAGTGACAGCAAGAGGCAAAGAGGAAGGCACGTCCTCGAATGAAAATAATGCCTCTTTGCACACAAAAGCATAGCAAACAGATTTGCTGAAATCTAGCTCATCAATATCAGATTTGGTGGCAAATAAACATGCACTTTTCAATTTAATTTCAGAAGCAACACTAGATGGTTTATTATTAGGCTTCATTTGTTGCTCAAATTCTTTTGCCACAATCTGATTTTCACTCTTATTCTTCTCCTGTTTTGCTTTATTAGCTCTATTAATATCATCTTTCAAAATGGAATCAGGAGTCATAGGAAGCAAAGTAATATTTTTATCCTTATGAACAAGAGTATAGTGATTGTTTCTACCATGGTGTACAGAATTTTTATCAAATTGCCATGGTCTACCAAGTAATAAGGAACATGCTTGCATAGGTACCACATCACAATCAACATAATCAGCATATGTACAGATAGTAAAATGCACACGAACAGTACGTGTTACCTTAACCTTGCCGCTGTTGTTGAACCATTGGATGTAGTAAGGATGTGGATGTGGTCTTGTGGTGAGAGAAAGCTTCTCCACCATCTCCATGCTAGCCAAGTTGTTGCAACTACCTCCGTCTATGATGACGCACACAGAACGTTCCTTCACAACTCCCTTGGTATGGAACAAATTGTGCCTCTGATTTTGCTCAGCTTGTGTGACCTGCACACTCAAAACACGTTGAGCAACTAAACATTCATACCTGTCAGCGTCTTCAGGAGCCATGTATTGTGTCTCATGATCAGAATCATCTCCACCATGTTCTTCACGTGTAATAAGAGCCAAAGTCTCCTCATCATAGTCACTAGCGGACTCATATCCACCATCCGCAGTAGCAATCATCACACGCAGAGATTTGCATTCTCTCGCATAATGACCTCCTCCCTTACAACGACGACAAATAATATCACTTGTGTGCCCTGTTGATGCCATGGAAGAAGAACTCTGTGCAGGCCCTGCAGGTGTGCCCTTGGCAGATAATGGTGGTTGTGCCTGTTTTCTTGTATCACGACTGGAGGAGGCACCTGATTGAGGTGCTGGTGCAGTTGAAGTAGAAGATGCACGCGGTGTCCATGATGAAGGTCGGCCTGCAGAAAAGTTAGTTCGCGCCAATGCTCTTGTTCGGACTTTAGAAACATGGCAACATTATTTATGGCCCAAAGAATTTGTTATACATTCTGATCATGACTCTTTGAAACATATTAAAAGTCAAGCTAAACTGAATCGTAGACATGCTAAATGGGTTGAATTCATTGAGACTTTCCCTTATGTCATTAAACACAAGAAGGGAAAAGAAAATGTTATTGCTGATGCATTGTCTCGTCGCTATACTATGCTTTCACAACTTGACTTCAAAATATTTGGTTTGGAGACCATCAAAGATCAATATGTGCATGATGCTGATTTTAAAGATGTAATGCAGAATTGCAAAGAAGGAAGAATGTGGAACAAGTTTGTCGTTAACGATGGATTTGTGTTTCGTGCTAACAAGCTATGCATTCCAGCTAGCTCCGTTCGTCTTTTGTTGTTGCAGGAGGCACATGGAGGAGGATTAATGGGACACTTTGGCGTGAAGAAGACGGAGGACGTACTTGCTACACATTTCTTTTGGCCAAAGATGAGACGGGATGTTGAGCGTTTTATTGCTCGCTGCACTACATGTCAAAAAGCTAAGTCACGCCTCAATCCTCATGGTTTATATATGCCTTTGCCTGTACCTAGTGTTCCTTGGGAGGATATATCTATGGACTTTGTTTTAGGTTTACCTCGAACAAAGAAGGGGAGGGATAGCATATTTGTTGTCGTGGATAGATTCTCGAAAATGGCACACTTTATACCATGTCATAAAAGCGATGATGCTGTTAATGTTGCTGATTTGTTCTTTCGTGAAATTATTCGCTTGCATGGTGTGCCAAATACTATTGTTTCAGATCGTGATACTAAATTTCTTAGCCACTTTCGGAGATGTTTATGGGCTAAGTTGGGGACTAAACTGCTTTTTAGTACTACTTGTCACCCCCAAACTGATGGACAAACTGAAGTAGTCAATAGAACGTTGTCTACTATGCTTAGGGCTGTTTTGAAGAATAATAAGAAAACGTGGGAGGAATGCTTGCCTCATATTGAATTTTCTTATAATCGTTCATTGCATTCTACTACTAAGATGTGCCCTTTTGAAGTTGTGTATGGTTTCCTACCTCGTGCACCTATTGATTTGTTGCCTCTTCCATCTTCGGAGAAGGTTAATTTTGATGCTAAACAACGTGCTGAATTGATTTTAAAAATGCATGAGTTAACTAAGGAAAACATTGAGCGTATGAATGCTAAATATAAACTTGCTGGAGATAAGGGTAGAAAACATGTTGTGTTTGCACCTGGAGATCTTGTTTGGTTACATTTGCGTAAGGATAGATTTCCTGATTTGCGCAAATCAAAGTTAATGCCACGTGCTGATGGTCCCTTTAAGGTGTTAGAGAAAATAAATGATAATGCATATAAACTTGAGCTGCCTGCAGATTTTGGGGTTAGTCCCACTTTTAACATTGCAGATTTGAAGCCTTATTTGGGTGAGGAAGATGAACTTCCGTCGAGGACGACTTCATTTCAAGAAGGGGAGGATGATGAGGACATCAATACAATTGTTACACCCACAGCCCCTGCTGCTATACATACTGGACCAATTACTAGAGCTCGTGCACACCAACTAAATTACTAGGTACTTCCGTTTCTTGGTAATGATTCTAATGTTCATGAGAATATGATGCTGCCTAAATTGGATACATTTGTTTTGCTTACAAATGAAGGGCCTAGCTTGGAGAAGGATGAACATTGGAGCAAGAACAAGCATGGAGATGATGGCATGCGCAAGGGGAACAAGAACGGAGTTACAAGTGATGATTTCAGGACTTTGAAGCCACCATAATGGGTGCATGAAGCCTTGGACGAAATATACAAGATGCCACTTCATAAATTTCGTCCCGAGGCTATTTTAGGTGCTGCGTCACCTTATTATTGGGCCAGGCCCATGTAATTTCGAAATACATAAGTATAGGCTATTTTTAGAGTCCGTATGTGTGGGGAAACAAGAGATAGGGTTGATTTCGGACTCCTCCACCAAGGGCCACGAAATTCCCCCCTCTTCCTCCATATATACAGCCCTTAGGGCATCGTTTAGACTTTGGGTTTTGTTTAGATTAAAAGTTTGCCATAGCTGCAACTTCGCGTACTTCGTTTGTGTTCAACGACCAGACAAAGGCGTCACAGAACCCCACCTTGATCAATAAAGCTTTCATCTTATATTCGCAATATCTAGATTGCAATCTCAGTTTCTTGCTTGTTCTTCGTTTGCTCGCAGGAAACAGACCCTCGTGGTCAGGTTGATCGTGCTCCGGCGTGGTCAATAACCTCTCGGAGTTGGTTTAGCGATTGCTAAGGTGCGACGTCCTCGCACGTTCGTAGTCGGATCGTCAAAGTCGACTTCCACCAAAGCGATATCCATCATCTCATCGAAAGACGGGACACCTTTGCCTCTATCAATATCATCTTTCAAAATGGAATCAGGAGTCATAGGAAGCAAAGTAATATTTTTATCCTTATGAACAAGAGTATAGTGATTGTTTCTACCATGGTGTACAGAATTTTTATCAAATTGCCATGGTCTACCAAGTAATAAGGAACATGCTTGCATAGGTACCACATCACAATCAACATAATCAGCATATGTAGAGATACTAAAATGCACACGAACAGTACGTGTTACCTTAACCTTGCCGCTGTTGTTGAACCATTGGATGTAGTAAGGATGTGGATGTGGTCTTGTGGTGAGAGAAAGCTTCTCCACCATCTCCATGCTAGCCAAGTTGTTGCAGCTCCCTCCGTCTATGATGACGCGCACAGAACGTTCCTTCACAACTCCCTTGGTATGGAACAAATTGTGCCTCTGATTTTGCTCAGCTTGTGTGACCTGCACACTCAAAACACGTTGAGCAACTAAACATTCATACCTGTCAGCGTCTTCAGGAGCCATGTATTGCGTCTCATGATCAGAATCATCTCCACCGTGTTCTTCACGTGTAATAAGAGCCAATGTCTCCTCATCATAGTCACTAGCGGACTCATATCCACCATCCGCGGTAGCAATCATCACACGCGGAGATTTGCATTCCCTCGCATAATGACCTTCTCCCTTACAACGACGACAAATAATATCACTTGTGTGCCCTGTTGATGCCATGGAAGAAGAAGAACGTTGTGCAGGCCCCGCAGGTGCGCTCTTGGCAGATAATGGTGGTTGTGCCTGTTTTCTTGTATCACGGCTGGAGGTGGCACCGGATGGAGGTGCTGGTGCAGTTGAAGTAGAAGATGCACGTGGTGTCCATGATGAAGGTCGGCCTGCAGAAAAGTTAGTTCGCCCCAATGCTTGTCGATCCTGCACTTCACGTTCAGCTTTACAAGCAAGATGGAATAAACGAGTGATATTAGTATACTCCTTATAGTCTAGAATGGTCTGAATCTCTCTATTTAATCCACCCAGAAAACGTGCAAGCATAGCTTCATTCTCCTCAACAATACCACATCTAATCATGCCAGTTTGTAATTCCTGATAATATTCTTCTACAGAATTTTTTCCTTGTCTTAAGCGCTGTAATTTTTGAAGCAATTCAAGTTGATAATATGGTGGAACCCAACGCGTACACATAACAGTTTTCAAAGCGGCCCAAGTAGTTGGAATAGAATACAATCTACAATGTTCAGACTAGTCTCTCCTCAGGATATTGTAAACATGTAAATCGTTGTTCAGTTTCTAACTCCCAAGTAAGATATATATCAGGAACATATCTACCCTCAAATGGTGGAATATTCAATTTCAGTTTAGGAATATGGACATCATCTCGTACCTGAGGTGGTGGTGCAGGCCTACCATTACGAATATATACCTGAGGTCGACCTGCTGGTGGTGGTGCTGGTGGCTGCTCGTAGATCTGATTTTGATCAACCTCATCCTCATAATCGCCCACATACTCATCATCCTCTTGGGTACCAGCAGGAGCAGTAGCAGGAGCCAAAGAAGCACCAACAGCAGTAACAGCGGCACCAGAATTTTGTCCTGGCACAATAGGAACACGCTGTGCTCGTCCATACTGATGTGGAAGGGGGCGTAGTTGTTGTTGTTGCAGAGGTGCGACAGGTGCAGCCGGTGGTGGAAGACGCGCAAGCAGTTCATTAAATCTGTTATCGAGCTTTGTTTCGAACGTCTTCTCAAGGCCAGTGATCTTCTTCATGGCCTCTTCAAAATTGTTCAGCACATCTTGTACCTGTTCAGTCAGCATTTGCTGAAACTTATCATGAAGCTCCTTGTTCGATAAATTCTCCCAGTCAATCTCGTCGGCTTGTGATCCTGGCATGGTTAGCAGCAATAGAAACACACAAGAATATGATCCTACAGACTACTAAGAAGTGGTGGTGGTGTATCACAAATCCGTCAAGCAAATCTCAAATTCTTACCAGTTCTTACCCAGCAGCAGGCGGTGATCGGCAACCGTTGTAGTCAAAAACTCTCAAAGCTTGGATAGAGCGATTACCAGGGAGAGTCAAACACACGACGTAGATGTATGTGGAGCTGGGAAGGCTTATAGTATGGTAGCAAAAAGGGTCAGCAATAATCAATTCAGAGATGCAAAGTTGAATAAACGCTCAACGACGATACTGTGCTGGTCCTAGGCTAGACCGTGCTAGAGACGCGAGCCTAGAACACCAACAAAATCACGACGCGGCACGTAAACAAGGGAAAAACACACTCTGAATTTTTTTTTCACTCTTTTTTTTTGCGCTCTTTTTTTTTTGCGCTGTTTTTTTTTTGCGAAAAATCACTAT